>NW_022436946.1:9666169-9688897 GCF_009761245.1 Sapajus apella | reverse complement strand
CAACAGCCAATATCATACTGAATGGGCAAAAACTGGAAGCATTCCCCTTGAAATGTGGCACTAGACAAGGATGCCCTCTCTCACCACTGCTATTCAATATTGTATTAGAAGTTCTAGCCAGAGCAATCAGGCAAGAAAAAGAAATAAAGGGCATTCAAATAGGAAAGGAGGAAGTCAAATTGTCTCTATTTGCAGACGACATGATTGTATATCTAGAAGACCCCATCATCTCAGCCCCAAACCTCCTGAAACTGATAAGCAACTTCAGCAAAGTCTCAGGATACAAAATCAATGTGCAAAAATCACATGCATTCCTATACACCAAAAACAGACTTAAAGAGAGCCAAATCAAGAACAAACTTCCATTCACAATTGCCACAAAGAGAATAAAATACCTAGGAATACAACTAACAAGGAATGTAAAGGACCTCTTCAAGGAGAACTACAAGCCACTGCTCAACGAAATAAGAGAGGACACAAACAGATGGAGAAATATTCCATGTTCATGGTTAGGAAGAATCAATATCATGAAAATGGCCATGCTGCCCAAAGTAATTTACAGATTCAATGCTATCCCCATCAAGCTACCAATGACCTTCTTCGCAGAACTGGAAAAAAACACCTTAAACTTCATATGGAACCAAAAGAGAGCCCGCATAGCCAAGTCAATTCTAAGCAAAAAGAATAAAGCAGGGGGCATCACACTACCAGACTTCAAACTATACTACAAGGCTACAGTAATCAAAACAGCATGGTACTGGTACCAAAACAGAGATATAGACCAATGGAACAGAACAGAGGTCTCGGAGGCAACACAACATATCTACAACCATCTGATCTTTGACAAACCAGACAAAAACAAGCAATGGGGAAAGAATTCCCTGTTCAATAAATGGTGTTGGGAAGGCTGGCTAGGCCATGTGCAGAAAGCAGAAACTGGACCCCTCCCTGACACCTTACACTAAAATTAACTCCTGATGGATTAAAGACTTAAACATAAGACGTAACACCATAAAAACCCTAGAAGAAATCTAGGCAAAACCACTCAGGACGTAGGTGTAGGCAAGGACTTCATGACCAAAACACCAAAAGCATTGACAACAAAAGCCAAAATAGACAAATGTGACCTAATCAAACTCCACAGCTTCTGCAGAGCAAAAGAAACAATCATTAGAGTGAATCGGCAACCAACAGATTGGGAAAAAATTTTTGCAGTTTACCCATCTGACAAAGGGCTGAGATCCAGAATTTACAACGAACTAAAACAGATTTACAAGAAAAAAACTAACAAGCCCATTCAAAAGTGGGCAAAGGATATGAACAGACACTTTACAAAAGAAGACATACGTGAGGCCAACAAACATATGAAAAAATGCTCATCATCACTGGTCATCAGAGAAATGCAAATCAAAACAACATTGAGATACCATCTCACGCCAGTTAGAATGGCGATCATTAAAAAATCTGGAGACAACAGATGCTGGAGAGGATGTGGAGAAATAGGAACACTTTTACACTGTTGGTGGGAGTGTAAATTAGTTCAACCATTGTGGAAGACAGTGTGGCGATTCCTCAAGGACCTCGAAATAGAAATTCCATTTGACCCAGCAATCCCATTACTGGGTATATATCCAAAGGATTACACATCGTTCTACTATAAGGACACGTGCACACGAATGTTCATTGCAGCACTGTTTACAATAGCAAAGACCTGGAACCAACCCAAATGCCCATCGACGATAGACTGGATAGGGAAAATGTGGCACATATACACCATGGAATATTATGCAGCCATCAAAAACGATGAGTTTGGGTCCTTTGTAGGGACATGGATGAACCTGGAAACCATCATTCTCAGCAAACTGACAGGAGAGCAGAAGATCAAACACCGCATGTTCTCACTCATAGGCGGGTGTTGAACAATGAGAACACATGGACACAGGGAGGGGAGCACTACACACTGGGGTCAGTTGGGAGGAAATAGGGGAGGGACGGTGGGGGGTGGGAAGCTGGGGAGAGATAGCAAGGGGAGAGATGCCAGATGTAGGTGATGGGGAGGAAGGCGGCAAATCACACTGCCACGTGTGTACCTATGCAACAATTTTGCATGTTCTTCAAATGTACCCCAAAACCTAAAATGCAATAAAATAAATGGGAAAAAAAAATAAAAAAATAAAAAACTGAGTAATATTTCATTGTGTACACATACCACAGCTTCTTTATGCATTGAACTCTTGATGCATACTTAGATTGCTTTCAAATCTTGGCTGTTGTGAATAATGCTACAATAAGCATGGGAGTGCAGACATCTTTACATTCATTTCTTTTGTATGCATACCCAGAGGAAGGATTGCTGGGTTATATGGTTCTATTTTTTAATTTCTTGAGGAATCTCTGCACACTTTTTTCTATAATGGCTGCACCAATCTGCATTTCAACCAACTGTGTACAGGGCTTCTTTTCTTCATAATCTTGCCAACATCTGTTATCACTTGACTTTCTTATTCAATTCATTTTGCAAATGAGGAACAGGATACAAATTAACTTAAGTTACCTAAAATCCCAAAACTAGTAATTGGCAGAGAAGGAAACTGAATGTCTGACTTCAATGCTTGTGCTACTTCTCTAAACAGATGTTCCTGATTTCTGAGTATATACATGAAAATTTAAACAACACACAGGAAGTAAATCACCTTTTTAAAATAATAGAGTAAAAACAAGTCTTAAAGTAATAAAAGACTACCGAATCTTCCTAGACCTGCTAGTAAAATAGTATAAAGTTTGGTAAGTTCTTTTTTATTAAGCTTCAGATACTGCACTTTAAGATTTTTCATCTAATTTTTTGCCAATATTCTTGCAAACATAAACTTGCATGAAATACTCAGAAGAAAAGAAATTATTTTTAGCAAATAGGAAATGTAGTTAGGTGTAGTGTATTGTGAATTGCATGCTGAGTTACAACAAATGAAACAAATAAATCTCAAGGAGAATCAAATTAAATATACACATCACTAGAAACAAAGGTAAATGGAACAATAACAGGTTTACTTCAGAATGTCATTCAAAAAAATCTCTACACTTATTGAAATTAGTTTTTCTTACCCAGTATTATGATAGTTAATGTTTTACTGTTTATCACTTCAATTGCTCCACATGAACTACAAGTTGAATAAATATTAATTCAATACATTAATTCTACCAATGATAACAAGCTCTAATTAAGATAAAGTATTCAACTTTCCTATATAATAACTCTGTTGCTTTAATTTTAAAAATTGCTAAGGAGGAATCATATATATGGAGATATTCCCTGCTACAGGAGGTGGAACTCAATTCCCTGCACAGATAACTTAAAAGAACAAAGTAGGGAAAGGCAAAAAGAGTAATTATATAGTGGAGAAATCTATGAAAAAGTGCCTGAACCAAGAGATCAACAAACCAAATGAATCAGTGATGTTATATGAGTATCATGTGATCCATGATATGAGGTAAAGAGAAGAGCACTTCACCTCTACTGTATTATTTCCAAAATCCCAGAACATAAGAAAACATCCAAAAAAATCTAGATCGAAGGGCATTATAAAGGATATCTGCTTAGTACTCTTCAAGGCTGCCAAGTTCATTAAAACTAAAACAAGGCTGAGAAACTGTAACTGGCCAGAGGAGACCAAGGAGAGATGACAAATAATAGCAAAGAAGCACCAAAAATGAATCTCCAAATAGAAAGAGGACGTTATGGAGAAACTGGTAAAATTAAAATCAAGTTGAATTTGTGAATGATAATGTACCAATTTCAGATTCTTAGTTTTGAGAAATGTAACATAGTGTTCATCATTCATAATGAATATAGCTGAAGGACCACGTTTGTTCCCTCCCAACTGCATCTTTATTCATTTCGTTATAGTATGTGTTAAAATTAAGTGTCTTTATTGTTTCCATCTTTATGCTGTCATTGAATGTATATTGTCTTGTCAAATAGTTTTGTATTACATTTTTAAACTTCATGTAAATGGTAAAATATTTCTACAATTTTATTTTGTACAGTGTGCGATATTAAAGGTGTCTATAGTTATAGGCAAAGCCTTAGTTCATTTAATTCACTATTGTAGTAATTCAGTATAGTAAAGCGTATTTTTGCATATAAAATAACATGCTTGTTAATAGGTATTTACAGGGTCTCTGATTTTCTAGTATTTATAAACAATAATCCTTATGTATACATTTCATTACGTTCTCTAGAACAAGTGTCAGCAATTTTTTTTTCTTAATAGGCCAGATACTAAATGTTTTTGATTTTCCTGGCTAGAAGGCAACATCAAGGATATTATATGGGTGCTCAAATAATGCTTTAAAATGTGACCATTTAAAAATGGAAAAATCATTCTTAGCTCCCAGGTGACAAACAAATAGGCAACTGGTCAAATTTCTGCCAAAGGCCATAGTAAATATTCTCTGACACTAGAATATATAGTGGGTTTAGAACTATTCTTCAGTTTCAATTATACAAGATATTGCTCCAAATCTCAAAAGTGGGTGAACTAGTTTCCCATTTATATGAGTCTGTTCTTATGCTGCTGCAAAGAATTGCCCAAGACTGGGTAATTTATAAAGAGAAGAGGTTTAATTGATTCACAGTTCCACATGGCTGGGAGGCCTCAGAAAACTTAACAATCATAGTGGAAGGGGAAGCACGCACATCCCTCTTCATATGACAACAGGAGAGAGAAGTGAAGGGCAAAGTAGGGAAAAGTCATCACGTCTCATGAGAACTCACTCAGTATCACAAGTACAGCATGGGGGACCTGTCCTCAAGATCTAATCACCTCCCATGATGTCCCTCCCCCAACACATGGGGATTATAATTCAGGTTATAATTCAAGATGAGATTTTGGGTGGGGACACAGCCAAACCATGTCACCATCCCAACAGCATTAGATGTGATTTCAGGTTGTTCTACAGTCTTATCAACAATTAGGAATAATATTTTACCAATCAAATGGATATGGAAGGTTGTCACTGTGGGTTTGTTTTAAAGGACACTGTGTATCACTATGCTGCCCAGACTGGAGTTGAAATTCTGGGCTCAATGAACCTCTCACCTTGGCCTCCTAAGAAGCTGAGACTATAGGTACATGCCACTATGCCTGATTTATTGTTGTGGTTTTACTTAATATTTTCCTCATTATGATTGATATTGGCCATATTTTATATCTATTTCTTTATCATTAACACTGTCTCTACAAAATTGTCTGGTAATATCTTTTTCCCATTTTTGAAAAGGGATATTTCTCTTTTCTTATTGATATTGAGTTCATCATGTGTTCCATATACTAATCATCTTTTGTTTATGATTATGTGAGTGATAAGTATCCTCTCCTTATTTTTATCTTTCTAATTTATAGTACTCATTATGCACAGATGTTTTCAATTTTCATGTAATTTAATCTATTTATCTTTCCTATGTCCATGTCATACAATTATTTCTTATAATTTATTCTAAGTTTTGAAATATTTACTTTTCACATTTAGATAGTTCATGTATCCTAGGTTATTTATATATGATAGGGGTCAGAAATCCAATTATATTTTTTACAAGTACAACCATTTTCATGCCATCATTTATTGAATAACCCAATGTTTCCTAATTAAGGTTTAATGCAATCTCTTTAAAAAATCAAATTCTATAAATATACAGATGATTCATTCTGCTTTTTCTGTGCTTCAGCCTTTTGTTTATTCCTGATTCAGTTCCACAATGTTATAGCTATAATAACTTTATGGTAACACTTGATTTTAGTAAGGCAAATTTTTAAACTGTGATTTCTTCCTCAAAATTGTCTTCTCTATTGTCTTTCTGTTTGCTATTTCATATACATTTTTCTTTTTTTTCAATTTCATATACATTTAACAGTCAGGCTGGTATGTCACCTACTTTGAATGTATTACTTGGATAGAAATGATATGTTTAACATATTAATTTATCCTGTCCATAACCATGAGGGAGGTTACATTGATCTTTAAAAGTCATTCAGAAGTTTCCAAATTTTTTAAATAAAACTTTTAAATATATTTCACTCGTTTTTAAAACTCTATCATTTCTGTTCCTATCTTAAATAGTACTTTTTAAATAACACTATGACATTGTGACTAATGTTAAGGAATACAACTAATTTTAGTGTAATTATTTAGTGTAGCAAATGTTTGTTTTTTTTTAATTTGTGAGTGCATAGTAGGTATATATATTTATGGGGTACAAGAGATGTTTTGATACATCTATGCCATGTGAAATAAGCACATCATGAAGAATGAGGCATTTATCCCTTCAAGCATTTATCCTTTGAGTTACAAACAATTCAGTGACGCTCATTAAGTTATTTTAAAACATACAGTTTAGTTATTATTGACTATAGTGGCCCTGTTGTGCTATCAAATAGTAGGTCTTATTTATTCCTTCTATTTGTTTGTACCTGTTACTCATACCCACCTTCCAGCCAACTTCCACTGTTCTTTTTAGTCACTGTTAATCATTCTCTCTCTACACCCATGAGTTCAATTGTTTTGAATTTTAGATACCACAAATGAGTAAGAATATGCAATGTTTGTCTTTCTGTGCTTGGCTTATTTCACTCACCATAATGACCTCCAGTTTTATCCATGTTGCTGCAAATGACTGGATCTCATTCTTTTTATGGTTGAATAGTACTCCATTGTGTGTATGTACCACATTTACCTTATCTACTAATCTGCTGAGGAACACTTAGGTTGCTTTCAGATCTTAGCTATTATAAACATTGCTGCAACAAGCATAGAAGTGCAGATATCTCTTTAATACACTGATTTCCTTTCTTTTGGGCATATATCCAGCAATGGGATTGCTAGATCATATGATAGGTTCAATTTTAGAGTTTTGAAGAACCTCCAAACTGTTCTCCTTAGTGGTTGTACCAATTTACATTCTCACCAGCAGTGTATAAGCATTCCCTTTACTTACATCCTCACCACCATGTGTTATTACCTGTCTTTTGGATATAAGCCATTTTAACTGGGGTGAGATGATATCTCATCGTAGTTTTGATTTGCATGTCTCTGATGATCAATAATGTTGAGCATGTCCTCATATGCCTGTTTGCCATTTGTATGTCTCCTTTTGAGAAATATCTATCAAATCTTTTGCCCTTCTTTTGATCAGATTATAAGATGTTTTTACTGAGTTCTTTGATCTCCCTGTAAATCCTTTGTAAATCCTCCCTGTAAATATTTGCAACTATTTCTTCCATTCTGTGGGTTGTCTCTTTATTTTGTTGATTGTATACTTTGCTGAGGAAAAGCCTTTTAACTTGATGTGATCCCATTTATCTATGTGTGCTTTGGTTGCCTGTTCTTGTGGGGTATCGCTCAAGAAATTTTTGCCCAGACCAATGACCTGGAGATGTTCCCGAACATCTTCTCATAGAAATTTTATGGTTTGAGATTTTAGATTTAAGTCTTTAACTCATTTTGACTTTATTTTTTTTTAATATGGCAAGAGATAGGGGTCTAGTTTTATTCTTCTGCTTATGGATATCCAGTTTCCCCAGCACCGTCTATTGAAGAGACTGTCTTTTATCCGGTATATGTTATTGACACCTTTGTCAAAAATTAGTTGACAGTAGGTGTGCAGATTTGTTTCTGGGTTCTCTAGTTTGTTCCATTGATCTATGCATCTTTTGTGCCAATATCATGCTTTGGTTACAATATCTCTGTAGTATAATTTGAAGTCAGATAATATGTTTCCTCCAGTTTTGTTCTTTTTGCTTAGAATACCATTGGCTATTCTGCATCTTCTGTGGTTCCATATACTTAAGAATGGCTTTTTATTTCTGTAGAGAATGCAATTGGTATTTTGATAGAGATTTTATTGAATCTGTAGATTGTTTTGGGTGGTGTGGACATGTTAACAATATTAATTCCTCCAATCCATAAATAAAGACTTTTTTTCCCATTTTTTGGTGTCCTCTTCAATTTTTTCGTGTTTTATAGATTTTATCATAGAGATTTTTCACTTCTTTGTTTAAGTTAATTCCTAGGTATTTAATTGTATATATAGCTATTGTAAATAGGATTACTATTTAAGTTTCTTTTTCAGATTGTTCACTGTTGGCATATAGAAATGTTACTTATTTTTTGTGTTGATTTTGTATCTAGAAACTTTACCAAATTCATCAGTCCTAATAGTTTTCTCTTGGAGTCTTTAGGGTTTTGGTTTTTTTTTTTCATATATAATAACACATCATCTGCAAACAAGAATAATTTTACTTCTTCCTTTTTTATTTGGAGGTCCTTTAATATCTTTCTCTTCTCTGATTGCTGTAGCTAGGATTTCCAGAACTATGCTGAATAACAGTGGTGACAGTGGGAATCCTTGTCATGTTTCAGATTTTAGAGGAAAGGCTTTCAGTTTTTCCCCATTCAGTATGTTACTAGATATGGGTCTGTCATATATGGCTTTTATTATGTTGAGGTATGTTCCTTCTATCCTCAGTTTTTTGAGGGTTTTTATTTTTATCATGAAGGGACATAGAATTTTTTCAAATGCTTTTTCAGTGTCAATGACATGCTCATATGTTTTTTGTCCTTCATTCTGTTGATATGATGTATCATATTGATGGATTTGCATATTTTATTAGTCTGCTCTCACATTTTTATAAAGAACTGCCTGAGACTGGGTAATTTATAAAAAGAGGTTTTATTGACTCACAATTCTACATGGCTGCGGAGGCCTCAGAAAACTTACTGTCATGGTGGAAGGCATCTCTTCACAGGGCAGCAGGAGAGAGTGAGTGCAAGCTGGGGAAGTACTGGATGCTTATTAAACCATTAGATATCATAAGAACTCACTCACTATCATGAGAACAGTATGGAGAAAACTGCCCCATAATCCAATCTCTTCCTACCAGGTCCCTTCCACAACATGTGGGGAATATGGAGGTTATAATTCAAGATGAGATCTGGATGGTGATACAGGAAAACAATATCACATATGTTGAACCATCCTTGCATCCCAGGGAAAAATCCCACTTGGTCATAATGAATCATGTTTCTAATGTATTATTGAATTCAGATTGCAAATATTTGTTGTTGATTTTTATATCAATATTTATCAGAGATACTGGCCTATAGTTTTCTTTTCTTTTTTTTTTTTTTTTTTGGTCTGGTTTCATTATCAAGGTAAAATTGACCTTGTAGAATGCGTTTTGAAATATGTACTTCTCTTCAGTTTGTTGGAATTTAGTTTGAGATAAATTGGTATTAGTTCTTCTTTAGATGTTTGGTAGAATACAGCAGTGAAGCCATTGTGTCACAGGCTTTTCTTTGTGGGAAGATTTTTGTTGTGGCTTTGACCTTGCTACTCATTATTGGTTCAGGTTTTAGATTTCTTCTTGGTTCAATCTTGGAAGAATGTATATATCTAGGAATTTGTCCACGTTTTCTCAATTTTCCAATGTATTAGCATTTTTGTTTGTCACAACTGGGATGGTGGTACTGGAATAGAGTGGGTGGAGGCAAGAGATGCTGCTCCACATCCTTCGGTGCACATGATAGGTCCCCAACAAAGGATCATGTAGCTCCAAATGTTATATAGTTCTGCTGAGGTTACAAAGCCCTGATGAAAAATTTTTTTTGTATGATAAATTTCAATATTTGCCTCTTTTTTCTCTTACCAATGTCTTCTGTAGAGCAGACACTTTAATCAAATTATCTTTTTATTTTTCTTTCATGGATCACGCTTTTGGTTTTATATTTAAAATTTAATCACCAAACCCAGGGTAAAACCCATTGTTTCCTCTGCTTCAAGAAATTGTATAGAATTACAACTTATATTAGGGCCTACATTCTACTTATAAGTAACTTTTTGTAACAGGTATAAGGTCTCTGTCCATGTTCATTTTATTGTTCATATGATTGTCCAAAATTTCCAGCACCATTTGTTGAAATTATCATACTTTATACATTGAATTGCCTTTGTGTCTTTGTCAAAGATCAGTTCACTACTTCTGGGGTCTCTGTGCTTTCCATTACCTATGTGCCTATTTTTTGGCCAATATTATACTCACTTAATTAATATAGTCTTACATTAAGTCTTGAAATTAAGTTATGTGAACTCTTCAGCCATCTTCTTCTTCAGTATGCCTGGCTGTCTGATTCCATAGACTTTCCATGTAAATCTTATGACAAGTATGTCCATATCTCCAAAATAAATTGAGATTTCAATTAATATTGAATTGAATATATGTAGTTGGGAAGGTTTGTTATCTTCACAATATTGAGTCTTTCTGTCACCAAACAAATAATATGTCTTGATTTACACAGATTTTCTTACATTTTCTTAAAGCAAGTGTTTGTACTTTACACACACACACACACACACACACACACACACACACACACATATATGTCCTATACATATTTTGCTTGATATATACCTACTTACATTATTTTGGAGGTACCTTAGTAAATTATGTTGCTTTCATTTGAATTTCAAATCCCACGTGTTTATTCCTGGAAGATATAACAATTGAGTTTTGAATATTGGCCATTACAACCGGTGAACTTGCTATACTCTTTTATTAGTTCTGGGAACTTTTTAGTGATTCTTTGGAATTTTTCAAGTAAATATTTATGTTACCTACAACTAGAACATTTTATTTCTTCCTTTCAAATTTAAATAGTTTCATTTCCTCCTGTTGTCTTATTGGACTAGTTAGGGCTAGGGCTTCCAGTACAATGTTAAATATAAGTGGGGAGGGAGACAATTCTTGACTTTTTGCTGATCTTATGGGAAATATGATCAGTTTTTCATCATTAAGCATAATGTTGACTGTACATTTTTTGTAGATTTTTAAATTTAAATTATGGCAGTTACCTCATTCCTAGTTTGTTGAGAGTCTTTTCCCAAATAGCTGTTGGATTTTTGTCAAATGCATTTTTGCATTAATTAATATGATTATATGATTTTTCTTTGTTAATCTATTGATGAGGTATTGATTGGTTTTCAATTGTTGAACCAGAGTTAGATAGGTGGAATAAGTCTTTCTTGGCAATGGCATATAACTCAGTTTATACATTTTTGGATTTGAATTGTTGATATTCTGTTGAATTTTTCTTATAGAAAACAAATCTTGCCCAGGCTAGTCTGAAATTTCTGTTCTCAAGTGATCTTCTCACCTCAGACTCCCAAAGCTCTGGGATTATAGGCCTGAACCACTGGGCCTGGCCAAAGAGTATTTGTTAACAACTTTTGCTAATATTTTCTTGAGAAATTTGACATCTATGTTCATAAGAAAAAAAAAACATGTCTGTACAGAAAAACATTTCTTTTCCATAATGCCTTTATCTGATTTTGGTATTAGGATAATGCTGGCTTCACTGAATCAGGTAGGAAGTATTTATTTGGCTTCTATTTCCTGGAAGAAGTTTTGGGGATTTGGTAACATTTCTAAACTAAATATTTAGTAGAATTCACTGTGTAACCATCCGTCCTTGATTATTTCTTTTTTAGAAGATAATTCTTGACTAATTAAATTACTATAATAATTATAAAGCTATTCAAACTACTTATTTCTACTTTCGTGAGTTTTTGTAGTTCATCTTTCATGAAATTGTGTATTTCAACCAAATAAATCAAATTTGTGAGCATATAGTTATATATCATATTTCCTGATTTTCCCTTTAATGTCCATGGGGTCAGTAGTGATGATCTTTCTTCAATGGTGGTTGTCTTATGAATTTAATTAAATTTTATTATTATTATTTTTTGGTGAGACTGGTTAGAGGTTTATCAATTTTATTAATTTTTGCAAAAACTCATCTTTTGGTCTTGTTGATTTTGTTGTTTTGCTGTTTTCAATTTCATTTATTTCTCCTCTGATTCTTGCTATTTATTTTTTTCTGCTTTCTTTAGGGTTGAATTACTCTTCAGTCTCTAGTTTCTTAAATTGAATGTTTAGGTCATTGACTTTTAGGTATTTTTAGCTTTCTAGTATGCATTTATTAGTATAAATATCTCTATAAGTACTGCTTTGATATATTCTACAAATTTTGGTGTTTTATTTTCATTTTCATTTAGTTCAAAATACTTTTACATTTTTTGGAGATTCTTTGACCTTGTGTTATTTAAAAGTATGTTGTTTGTTCTCCAAATATTTGGAATTTTCTAACTATCTTTCTGTTATTGGCATCTTCTTTAATTTTGTTATGAGAACATACCTGTAGGATTTGTATACTTTTAAATTTGTTAAGATGTGTTTTATGTTCCTAATGTGATTAATCGTGGTGTATGTTCCATATGAGCTTGAGAAGAATGTGTCTTCTACTGGTTTTAGATGGAGTCTTCTATAAAAGTTAATTAGATAAAATTGCCTGGCAATGCCATTCAGGTTAACTCTATTTTTAGTAATTTTTTTCCTCCTTGATCTAACAATTACTGATTGTTTGGTGTTGAAATTTTCAACTAAAACAGCAGATTTGCCAGTATTTCTTTAAAATTTTATTTATTATTGCTTCATGTGTTTAGATGGGTGGGTGAAAATGCATTTAGGATTTGTATGTGTTCTTGGAGAAGTAACTTCTTTATCATTATGTAGTTCTAATATTTATACCTAACAATGTTTTATACTCTGAAGTCTGTTTTGTCTGAAATTAACACAATTACTCAAAGTTACATCTTTCTTTTGATTTGTGTTAGCATGTTATTTTTTACACCTTTTACTCCTAACCTATTAGATACTTTATATTTAAATTGCAGTTTTTTAATAAATAGTATACAACTTGAATTTGCTTTTACCCACTCTCTATATCTGTCTTTAAATTAGTGTTTTTAGACCATTCACATTTAAAGTGATTATTTATATATTTGCATTAATATCAACTGTATGTTAAAATATTGTGTATCTATTGACAAAGGTTATTTTATTGCATGCTCTGGTTTTAATTGAGTACTTTTTGTGTTTAATTATTATATTCCCTCAGCATAGTTATTTTTACCTCTTCTTTGAAAATTTTAGTACTTTGTCTACAGTTTACATTATACACTCACTATGAACATTTTCTACTAGCCTAAGTCCACTTTCAAAGAATCATATTCTGTCCAGTGCAGGTGTCTTATATCAGAATATTCTCAATTTTTCTCTTCTATCCCTATACACTATCACCATTTTAGTTTTATTTATTTATTCTCTGAAGATATTCTTTTTCTGTGTAGAGATGAATTTCTGAATTTGTATCATCTTTCTTCTGCGTGAAGAATATTTTTTAATATTTCCTTCATCACCTGTGGTCTGGTTTGCTTCTGTGTCCCCACCCAAATCTCATGTTGAGTTGTAATTCTCAGTTTTTGGAGAGATATCTGGTAGAAGGTGATTGGATCATGGGAGCAGATTTCCCCCATGCTGTTCTCATGATAGTGAGTGATTTCTCACAAGATCTAATGGCTTAACAGTTTGGGCATTTCTTCCCCTGCCCCACTCTCTCTCCTGTTCTGATATGTGAAGATGAGTGCTTCCCTTTCACCATAATTATATTTCCTGATGCCTCCCAATCATGCTTCCTGTTAAGCCTCCAGAACTATGAGCCAATTAAAACTTTTTTCTTCATAAATTATCCAGTCTCATGTAGTTCTTTATAGTAGTGAGAGATGGACTAATACAGAAAATTGGTACCAGAAGTGGGGTACTGCTATAAAGATACCTAAAAAGTTGAAAACAACGTTGGAACTGGTTAGCAGGCAGACTTTGGAATAGTTTGGAGGGCTCAGAAGAAGATGGGAAGATGAGTGAAAGTTTGGAACTTCCTAGAGATTTGTTGAATGGTTGTGACACCTTCACAGCAACCCCTCCCATAACAGACCAGAGGCCTAGGAGGGAAAAATGATTTCATGGGCCAGGCCTAGGGCCCAGCTGCTCTGTGCAGCCTCAATACATGGCATGGCATCCAGTATCCCAATCATTCTAGCTGCAGTTGTGGCTCAAAGGGACCACGATACAGCTTAGACTGTTTCTTCAGAAAGTGCAAGGCCCAAGCTTTGGTGGTTGGAAGTGTGGATGTGCAGAAGGCAAGATTTGAGGTTTGGGAACATCTGCCTAAATTTCAGAGGATGTATGGAAATGCCTGGATATCCAGGCAGAAGTCTGCTACAGGTGAGGCGCATTCATGGAGAACCTCTACTAGGGAAGTGCAGAGGGAAAATGTGAGGTAGGAGCTCCCACATACTGGGGCACTGCCTGGTGGAAATGTGAGAAGAGGGCCACTGTCCTCCAGACCCCAGAATGGGAGAACCGCCAACAGCTTGCACTGTGTGCCTGGAAAAGCCACAGAAAATCAATGCCAGCTAATGAAAGCAGCTACAGAGGCTGTACTCGGCAAAGCCACAGAGATGGAGCTTCCCAAGGCCATGGGTGCTCACCTCTTGCATCAGTGTGCCCTGGATAGGAGACATGGAGTCAAAAAAGATTATTTTGGAGTTTTAGAATTTAATGACTGTCCTACTGGGTTTCAGACTTGCATGGGGCCTGTAGCCCCTCTGCATGGCCAATTTCCCCCTTTTGATGTGAAGCATTTAACCAATGCTACATGTTGGAAATAACCAAATGGTTTTGATTTTACAGAAACATAGGCAGAAGGTACTTGCCTTGTCTCAGATGGGACATTAGATTTGGACTTTTGGATTAATGCTAGAATGAATTAAGACTTTGGGGGATTGTTGAGAAAGCATGATTTCTTTTGAAATATGAGAATAGCATGAGATTTGGGAAGGACCAGGGTCATAATGATATAGTTTGACTGTGTTTCCTCACCCAATCTCATGTTTAGTTACAATCCCCACATCAGTGGATGAACTTGGTGAGAGGTGATTGAATCATGGGTGCAGATCTCCCCCATGCTGTTCTCATGAGATCTGATGATTCAACAGTGTGTGGCACTTCTTCCTTCTTTGTCTTTCTCTTCCTTTCTCCTGCTTTGGAATGTGAAGATGTGCTCATCTTCCAATGTAATTGTAAGTGTCCTGAGGCCTTCTAGTCAAGCTTCCTGTTAAGCCTGCAGAACAATGTAGCAATTAAAGCTCCTTTCTCCACAAATTACCCAGTCTCAGGTAGTTCTTTATAGCAGTGTAAAAATAGACTAATGCAACTGGTCTTCTGGTAATGGATCTTCTTAGATTTTGTTTGATAAAGTCTTTATTTTTCCTTTAATTTTTGAGGATAATTCTGTTGGAGATAGAATTGAAGGTTGGTGATTTCTTTCTTTTAACAGTTAAACCTTAAATAGATAAGTTTTTACTCCATTCTTCTGCTTGCATACTTTCTTACCTGAATTCCAATTTAATTTTATGCTTGTACCTTTATAGGTAGTATTTTTTTTTCTTCTAAAGTATTTTAAGATCTTTTCTTTGTCATTGGTTTACTAAAATTTGATTGTCCTTTGCCTAGATATAGTTTTGTTTATTTGTATTTATTCAATTGGACATTCTCTGAAATTACTGAGTCTGTGGTTTTGTGTTTTCTACTAATTTTGGAAAGTTTTTGATATTATTATTCCAAACATTTCTTTTACTCTCCTTTTATGTTTCATTCTTTTATTCTAGCTACATCTTATGTTATATCCCTAAATTTGTCTCACAGTTCTTGGATATTCTGGTCTTTCTTTTAATTCTTTTTTTTTTTTTTTTGACACTTCAATTTGGGAAGTTTCTATAGATTTATATTCAAGCTCACTAGTTCTTACCTTGGCTGTGTTGATTCTACTGATGAGCCCATCAAAAGCTTTTTCTACTTGTTTTGAAATACTTTTAAAATTTTCACCAGTTTATTCTGATTCTTTCTTAGAGTTCTCTCTCTCTACTTACTGTTCCAACTCTTCTTGAATATTCCCTTTTTGTGTTAGATCTCCTAACATACTAATTGTAGGTATTTAAAAATTACCTACCTAAAAATTACAATATTTGTAACATGCCTCAATCTGGGTCTGATTTTTGCTTTAACTCTTCAGACTGTTTTTTGTTGTTTACTTTCTTGTTTCTTCCTTTTTGCTGTTGCCATTCATTCATTCAGTTGTGAAACCAGACTACTTGCATTGCATAATAGGAAGCCAAGTAAATCGACCTGTAAT
Source organism: Sapajus apella (assembly GCF_009761245.1). Lineage (NCBI taxonomy): Eukaryota > Metazoa > Chordata > Mammalia > Primates > Cebidae > Sapajus > Sapajus apella. Next base: position 9,672,754 of record NW_022436946.1, on the reverse strand, counting down.
GTGAGGATTTATGTTAATCTGGCTAGTGTTTGGGCTTTGTTCTGTGTTTGCTTAGCTCTATGTGCCAGAGGCTTCAAACTCCTCTAGGGTCCTTGTTTTTGTCTCCTCTCTTGACTTTGAACTTCTCTAAGTGGTCCTCCTTAACAGAAAGTCTATGACTTGCGGCTTTGTAATCCATCATTATTAAAAGAAAGTCTTGTTGTAATTGTAGTAAGGTAGAGAAGAAGATTGAATAATTTTTCGATTAACCTCAGTCTTTTAATGTTCTTGTATCCCTGGCCTATGACCTTCACAAGTGTTTCTTTTTATATATGTTTTTTTTCTTCCTCTTAGTTGAGACAGGAATGCTAGTGGAGTGAGAGGAATGCCCTTCTTCATAGCTCTTTGATAAGGCTCTGGTAAAGTTGTTTTTCCCCCAGAGAGTGTAGGCCTTTGTTGTAGAGAAGGCTCTCAGCACATTTCACAGGGTTTACTCTTCTCCTGCCTAGGCTAGAACCAGGAGTGGATTCCCTCCCCCCTCTTTTTTTTAGCCATAAGTACCTGGTGGAGATTCCAGAGGTAAAGCCCATAAAAGTATGAGGCTCCCCTAAGACTATGGGCACCAAGAGAATTTACTCTGAAATGAGTATACACTCAGCTACCCTTTACACTTCAGTATATGTTTCCTAAAAGCAAGAACATCATTGTATATCTTCACAACAGAATTATCATCACTGTCCAAAATGAACTTAGATACAATATTATTACCTAATCTATAGGCTAGTTAAATGTCATCACCTTGAGTCCAGCACATGGTTATGCTGTGTTTTCTTTTCTGCTCTTTGGCTTTCAATCTGGAATAGGTCCTCAGTCTTTCTATGTCCTTTTTTTAAATTTAATTTTTAAAAAATAAACACGATCTCATTCTGTTGCCCAGGCTGGAGTGCAGTGGTGTGATCGTAGCTACTGTAACCTCAAACCTCTGTGCTCAAGCCATCCTCCTGCCTCAGCCTCCCTAGGCTAGGGCTACTGGCACATGCCACCTAGTGAATTTTATATTTTTTATTTTTATAGCAATAGGGTTTCACTGTGTTTCCCAGGGTGGTCTCAAATTCCTGACCTCACGTGATTCTCCCACTGCAGCCTCCAAAAGTGCTGGGGTTACAAGTGTGATCCATTGCGCCCAGCCTTTCTTTGTCTTATATTATTTTTATACTTTAAAGAGTAAATTCTACTTATTTAGTGGAATGCCTCTTAATTTGCAGTTGTCTGTTATTGTGTCATTTCCAGTTCATTCTATCAGTAGGCACATGACATTGTTTTGTTCTGTTACCGGTGATGTTAACATTGATTTGTTGGTTTAAATATTTTCTGCAAAGTTTCTCCAGTGTAAATTTTCTCTGTGAAAATAGTAACACACATTTGGGAAAATACTCTGAAATACTTGTTAATTCTTCAGTCCTCCTTTCACTTCTGTTATCCCAACAATTTCCACCTTCAACCCCTCAAAGTTTCAACATTTTTGCTTGGCTATAGCTTAATCTTTCTTTAGGGCACAAAAATGACTTCATTGACTCTCGGACTCAATTGTTCTCTCCTGTTAATAATAATAGCTTACAGCATCATCTCAGACCCAACTCCAGCCTTGCTGATGTTACAGGCACAGTAGAGCGGTAGATCCCCAAGTTAACAGGATGTGGATGGGGAAATCCTGGAAGCATCGTGCCATTTTGTAAATTGTGTGCTTTATATCTACTCTCTTCATAAACACTATGCTTTAATGTTGTTTGCAAAAAAAATATGCAAAAGCGTCAGGGGGTGTTTAACTTAAAAAAAAAAAAAAAAAGAAAAAAAGCTCTCAAAAAAAGTCAGATCCTGCAAGTGATGTTGTGGATTTAGAGGGAGAAACATACTACGTGATGTGAGGCTGAAGTCACTATCATGTTTCAGCCATTTTTTAGCAGCATCTGGTATGTGACCTCTAACAAGTCCTGACAGGATCAGGTCACGGAGGTTGAGTGCAGAGAGCTCTATCCCTACAAGGCATACATTGTGGAGAGCCTGGGATTTCTGGAGGAGCTTGGAGACTCAGACAGTTAGTAAACATTGCTGTAGTATTTGTGCTTAGCCTCTCTGAGTTCAACCAAAATTAAACAGAATCAGAACCAAATTCAAACTCTTCACAGTGTCAGCTGGAGGAAGGCATAGTGTTTAGCCATTGTCCTTATAGCACAGTCTGTGCTGGTAGACATCAGAGAGAAGCTTGCAAGTAAGGGAAAGAAATTTTCGGGGAACATCTTATTCTTATCCCTGCCAGGCACAGAGCTGCTCAGTTAAGGAGAGAGGAGATACAGAATGAAACTTTCTCCCTGCTTAAAGTAAAGTGATTTGCATCTCTAATATGCATCTTCACTAGAGTTCAGAGCTTATAGAACAGTGCTGAGGATGTAGCAGGATCCCAATTACTATTCGTACAATTAAATTGAATGATATATTATAATACAATGGAAATTACAACAACACTGTTATGTTGTAAGATATGTACATCATATATCAAAATCATAACAAAGAAGTGTGTGCTCTGTATAAAAATTCAAAAGTACTTGTTTTGTATGTATCTTTTAGGAATTATAAATTTAGGACTGTGTCTCTCTTTTTCTGATTCAAAATTTTGAGCTGAAGCCAAGGCTTTTGTGATATTCTAGTCCACAGGGATGTGATTGTATGTGCAAAGTGTGTCTCTGGTTTTCTTTTCTGTTCATGTATTTTTCCATTGTCTCTCAATTTTTCTAATCATTTCAAGCAGAAATTTTCTTTTGCAAAGACAGATTTCAGAAAAGAAAACACTGTCCTTAATTTGAGTCCCTAAAAACAAAATCTCAAATCACTTTACTTATTTTAGTATTTAGAATAATGTGATGTTTATGGAAGGTATATCATCATAAATTAATTCAATTATAAGCAGTTGTATATGACTTCAAGATAATTTGAAAATATCCTTTTTTTTAAAGTAGAGGAGGTTAGAAATTTAGTAAAAATATCCAACCTAGAGGATGTTTTTAAAACCGTTGCAATGCTCATAACGTACTTGTGGCTGACATTAAAATTTCTATGAGAACATTACACTTGAATTCAAAAATTATCACCTGTTAGCATGAATAGCAATGCACATCCATGTTCTCCCTTAGATAATAGATGTTGTCTTGGAGGATGGTGATTACATACATGAGAGTGTAAAGAATAGTTTTTAACATGTGAACAGTGGAAAAATATATCTGGATCAATAGATTATTTCTCAGTCCACTATTATAAGTAGGTGCATAAGCGTAAATTAATAAGCTTAATTAAATAAAATTTTTGAAATTGGCTCAAAATGTTGTTTATTAATTACCCCATTGGGAAGATAGTGAAAACTTTATGCCCATGTATTTGGGAACATATCTTTAATTCTATGTATCACATATATTTTTATAGCTTACTTTAAATTGATTGTGAAATACAATAAAGATATATCAAAATAAATATTAAATTGAACTATTTACATACATTGTGACTCTTCATATTCATAATACTTATTCACTGTAACATTACAAGTCACTGAAATATTTATTGTTCAAATATATTGTTCTTGAACAGTCATTTATGTTAAGTTTGTAAGTGATGCCATGTTCCACTAAGTCAAGACCAAGACATTTAGTTCAAAAGTCACATAGTTCTCTTTAATAAGTGATTGTTACTTTGGTTCACGGTGGTGAGGTGGAGATGGGTCCAACATTAAAGAATCAACATCAGGTTCCTACATATTTTTAAGCAAGTTTTATTTTTCAAAAATATAAAACACTTATATTTTTATTTATTACACATTTGTTTCTATATATTCTGTAAAAAACAAACAAACAAAAAAACAAAACTTGCACTCACTACTATAGACAGGAGTCAGGCTTGGGTTCCTTTTTCCCTCCCTCCCTCTCTCCTCCCCCTCCTCCTCCTCCCTTCCCTCTCCTTTCTCTTTCTTCCATTTTTTTCTTACTTTCTTTCATTTTAATACCCTTGTCCCGATTGCCTGTATTGTTAATAGAGTCTTATTTGCAATGACTCAACAGTTAAGTCTCTTTCTCCTCATTTCATTTTTTGTAGCACTGGTTGTCAGGCCAGTGAAAATGAAATGCCGTAGTTGACAGTGTTTAATATTATTTGTTCCTATCACTGTTAACAATTCTATTATTATCGAAACGTTTAGATCAGCACTGTCAGTTCCAAAGGACCTGCTGACATACCAAGGAAAACTTTGATAAACAGCTCTGCTGTATTTCTCTATATTCTTCACAGGCCTTGTTTGAAAATCCTCTCTTGTGCCTCGGGATATTTATTTTGAAAAATCTTGGTTTGTTAAGAACTCATCAATTCCTGCTTCTTATTTTCCACTTGAAGTTTTAATCCTCTGTTTCTAACCTCACAATTGGTTGCTGTGGAGGTGATTAAGATGTCACAAATATAGGATTATTGTAATTCTGGGCAGAGAATAAGCCTGAGATGATATTCTAAAGAACAAAGATGTCATTTTCATGTAAATATATCAACTGCTTCAAAGTGAGGAAAGGGAATGAAACATAAATATGAGATCTAATACTACCGCTTATGAAAGAAATTGTTAAAGATCAAAATTTCACATGAAAAATGAATAGCTCTGAAAAATTTATATATACACATTATGATTTTTAAGATTTTTTGAGTTCTGCGCTTCTCTGTACATGTGTGGGTCTGTAAGCTGAAAGCATGAGCGGGTCTGGATAGACTCTTAAATACAAAATCTAATTGAATGTAATGTGTGACCTTGAATAAAGACCAATTTTTCCTTTGATTTTTAGACACTAGTGTCATTTTATCATACTTTGTACCTTCTGTTGCATTTGAAAGAATATTTCAGAACATCACAATTCCCCTGAAGTTGTGTATGCTGTATCAATTACATATTATATTACAGTCTCTACATTGCTTTTTCTAAGTAATTTAAATTTAGGAATTACTGAGTATGTTGTCAATACCTTCTGAGAATCTGCCTCCTCTTTCTCTGAGTACAGGAAGGTATTTCCCAGCTTAAGGCACAGAGTAGGCTTTTAGTTAATACTCGTCAAGTAACAACAGGGGACAGACCTCTCTGCCTCTGAAGAAAAATGCTGCCTTGACAAACTTGAATGTTCAGGGTTACAGAGAACCTTTCCTCCCCCTCTTCCAGGACATGGCAAGTCATAGCTCCACTGATGGGCATACAGCTCCATCTGGGGGCAGGGCCAGAAGGGAACATTTTCTGATAGTCTTGGTCTCTTGGCCACATAGCTGTCATCTTTGTGCATCCGTCAGGCAACTCCCTTTGTCACCAGGACTGAACTGCTCATGGAAGAAAATGTAGTGCCTTGTGACAGGGACTATCTCCAGCTACTGCATTTCAGGGCATTCTTTAAGATCCCTGGGGGTGTCAGTATGATCAATTCCAAAGGATAATCTTTAGGAGCCCTAAAACCTTAGATTTCATGATCATCTAATCTTTTCGTGGTTCTCTTTTGTTTCTGGAGCATCTCTTTCCTCTGGTTTTCTTTCTAACTCTTGTCTTTCCTTGCCAGTCTAGTTTGCAGATCATTTTGTCAGCTGCTCCATAGATCTGTATGTAGCCCTTTTCTCTTGTCATTTTTTACCCTTCTTTATAAAACGATGTCCATGCTTATATCTTCAAATACCTGCTTTTCTCTGATGACTACTGCATTTGCACTTAAAGCCTTTTTATCTTGAGATTCACCCTGTAAGTATAATCGTGTCCTACTGAGTTCTGTTTGGGTATCTTGCAGGTAATATGCTCAGAGTTCTTAATCTTCTTCAGCTAAATCATATCTGTCTTTTTCTACTTTGGAGATTAAATGTTATCCACATTTTTTGTGCCCTAATGTTAATTACCCCAATCAATAAATGAGTTCTGCCAATTCTGTTTGCTCAAAAAGTCTCAGATCTGTCCTTTATTTCTGTATCCTCACGATAATAACCACAATGATGTTCTTATGTTTGGCTACCTGGAGCACTGCAACAGCATTCTAAAACCACTTCCCAACATTTAATCCATCCTTTCAACCACAGAGCTACTGTTCTAATAAGCAAGTCAGTTATGCTATCATTCCACATTAAATCCTTAAAATCTTCCTCATATCCAGCAGGGTCAGTCTGACTGAGTGTTTAATGTTACAGAGGCAGACAGCCTGGTTTCAAGTGCTGGCTCTTCCACTTAGAAATTGTTGAATTTGGCCCATTTATTTAACTTCTCTGTGCCTCATCTTCCTTATCTGTAAAACGGTGTTAATATTGAACTTATAGTTTGCCTCAGGGAAAGAATTGAATGACTTTCTATAAATGTGTACCACAATAACTGTAGGCATATGGCAAGTACTTAATAAATATTCAGTATAGTCATCTCAATCATCATCCCCATCATAAATATCATCATAATAATCCTCACAGAATTATTAAATATTCTTGATAAATATTTATTAAGAATAATTTAAATAAATAAACTTAATACATATTATTTATTTATTTAAATAAATAAACTTAATACATATT
>NW_022436946.1:9623270-9666159 GCF_009761245.1 Sapajus apella | reverse complement strand
TAATACATATTATTTATTTATTTAAATAAATAAACTTAATACATATTCACTATAGTCATCTCAATCATCATCCCCCTCATAAATACCATCATAATAATCCTCACAGGTTCTATGGCCTAAATGCATTCCCAGCATTTATACATAGAAACTTAGTCGCCACTGTGATCATGTATAAAGACGTGGGGCCTTTAGGAGGTAGTTGGTATGAGTGTGGAGCCCTCATTAATGGGATTAGTAACCTTGTGAAACCTTATAAAAGAATTTGAAGGGACCGGGCGTGGTGGCTCATGCCTGTAATCCTAGCACTTTGGGAGGCCAAGATGGGTGGATCACCTGAGGTTGGGAGTTAGAGACCAGTTTGACCAACATGGAGAAACCCCATCTCTACTAAAAATACACAGTTAGCCAGGGATGGTGGGGCATGCCTGTAATCCCAGCTACTCGGGAGGCTGAGGCAGAAGAATCTCTTGAACTTGGAAGGAGGAGGTTGTGGTGAGCCAAGATTGTGCTATTGCACTCCAGCCTGGGCAACAACTGCAAAACTCCATCCCCCAACCCCCCAAAAAAGAATTTGAAAGGAATGTCCTTTTGCCCATTTCTTTTCTTCCTTGTGAGGACTCACCAGGTGATGACACTGTGGCAGCTGACAGCAGCCCTCACCAGACACAAAATCTGCCTGCACCCTGATCTTGGACTTCCCCTCTTTCAGATCTGTGACAAAATAAATTGCTGTTATTTATAAATTTCCCAGTTTCAGCTATTTCTTTTAGCAGCACAGACTGAAACAACAGAAAAAAAGACAGTGGCATGGCATTCAAGATTGTCTGTATCTACTAGGTTTACAGTCTCCTCCATAAATATACACTCCTGAGGCTTCCCACCTCCTGGTCTATGAAGGCATTTTGTTGTTCAACTGGGAAGCATGCTCTCCCTGCTATTCCCCTTAGCATTCCCCTTATCTTCCTATGAAAACTGTAGCTTATCCTCGGAGCCATTATTCAAATTTACCTCTGTGCAACTTCTCTTTATGCACACAAGAAAAGTTAGGCATCCATTTTTGTGTTTTCATACTGTTATTTGCATGTTCCTTTTCTTTTTTTTTTTTTTTTTTTTTTTTTTTGTTTGAGATGGAGTCTCACTGTTGCCAGACTGGAATGCAGTGGTGCAATCTTGGCTCACTGCCTCCACTTCCTGGGTTCAAGTGATTCTCCTGCCTTAGCCTCCCAAGTAGGTGGGACTACAGGTGCGTGCTACCACACCCAGCTAATTTTTGTATTTTTTTTTTTTAATAGAGACTGGGTTTCACCGTCTTGGTCAGGATGGTCTTGATCTCTTGACTTTGTGATCTGCCTGCCTTGACCTCCCAAAGTGCTGGGATTACAGGCACGAGTCACCGCTCCCAGTGCCATATGCATACCTCTAATACTGCCTTTGACATATCACTTTGCTTTACTGATTAGGTTACTTATTCCTAGAGGGCTGTGAAGATGTCGTAGAGCAAACATTGAGCTTTATTCATATCTCTAGTGTTTTGTACAATGTCTGGAATATCATAGATATTCAAAATCATTTTTAAGTTCATGGTATACACTCACTGGTTTTACCTTTAAAATTGACTGTTTGAAATAAGCATATTTGACTTAAGCAAAGGATCCAAGTGGGCTTTAGAGGAAGTCTTGATTCAACATATACTTTCTAAGATTCCCTCTTCTGTTATGCTCTACTGATCTCTGTCTTTATGACACACATTTCTTTAGTTATCAAATGTAGAATTTATCTCAGAAATGCTTAGGAATCTAGACTTTTTTCTCCATCTAAACTCATCAGTTCTTGCCTAGCTGTTGGTATTACATTCCTAAAACAGAAATTTGACACAGTCTCTCCCCTGCTTAAAGATTCTTTCACACAAGTAAAAATGTGTACAACCTACTTCTAAATGCAAACATGTTTAGAATCTATCTCTAGAAATCTTCTTCAGTCTTATTTTCAATCATGACCCTAAACCACACTCAACTCTGCACCTCACACTCCTGGAGAGAAACAGGGAAATCCTTTGACTCTTCTACATCTTTGCATTCATTCATCCTTACGTTTGACTAAAATGTCATTCATTCATTCACCTGCAACATTAGTTGTTTCCAGATCTCCAGTTCAAATTCATAACACTTCATTACTTCTTTCATTCACTCACTCATTAAATTTATTAATTGAATAGTTTTCTCCAACTCCCTGTGTTGCTATGCCTTTCCATTTCTCCATATCTTTACCATTTGGAGATGGTACATTTCATCATGGTACCATCTCCACCTTCATATTCAGGCCCAGCCCACCCAGAAACCTACAGCCATGTTCCTATTTCTTGTTCTTAATTCCTTTTTTTTTTTTTTTCCTGTGTTATTTCAGAGTGATTCTTTCTTGTTTCATCACAGGCCTCCCTTTATTAGCTATACTTTTTCTTTCTCATATTTTTAGGCATTTTTTCCCCAATTAAGCAAATGATAAAAATTCAACACCAAATCTTTCCTATACTACATTCATCCCACCACTGTCTATGACTTTTGTTTTATCATTTCTTATACTAGTCATCTGCTGTCAGTATCTACATTTCTCTCCTCATTCCTCTATTTTTGGATCTAGTGAAAAAAACCTTGTCACTAAAACAACTTTAATTAATACTGTCAATGACGTCTTTATTGCAAATACCATGCTTATTTATTTAAAAAAATATTCTGCAGAGTGTACTAGCATTGATTATTTCCTACTTGAACCATTCTCTCTTCCCCTTGACTTCCAGGACTCAAGGTTCCTCTGTTGGCTCTCTGACTGTATGTTCTTATCTCTTTGGTCCCAATTTAACTTCTCTCATTTTTTCTTACATACATATTCCATTTTAATTCCTCTACCTACATAATTCTTTTTATACATGATTTGAAAAAAAATTCAAAACCTCATTTTCTGCCACAAACTTTTAAATTACCTATTGAGTCTCTCTACTTGCAAAAATCAAAGTACTCGAAGTTTAACATGATTAAAACAGCACTCAGTATCTTTTTCACTCAAGCTTGCTCCATTCCTTTTACTTCCGATTTTGAAGATTGATCTCATTATTTATTCTTCCTCTCAAGGGACAACTTGGAATCCAGCCTGTATTTCTATCATTCTCAATCCCTTTATTCTGCTAATCGTACTTTGTGATGCTTGCGCTTTCTTCCTTTCTCTTCTCTGTCTTTCCACCTAAGTCTTGGCTCTCATCTTTCTTTCCTGGATGACATTCACAGTACCTTAACTCATTTACATGCTTCCAGTCTTCCTTTGCTTAATTTATTCCATAGTCAGAAAAACAATTCTCTTTCACAATATCACTTTGTCACTACCCCGCAAAAATTTTCCTGCACTACAATCTTTTGCTTTTGTCCTACAAAGTCATTTTTTCTAACATTCATGGGAAAAATTTTGTCTCAAACACTCTCTTGTGCTGTTCAACAACTTCTTCATGTCAATTGCTTTTTTCGTGTTGCTCTCACCTATTTCTGGGCTCACTTCGTCCCTTGTTCTGCTTTCTTCCATTTTACATGTAGTCACACTCTCCAAATGATGGTAGGATGGCTTCCAGCAGCCCACAGCCTATAAGATAATACATTCAAGCCCAGTTTCTTCTTGGTAATATCTGTGAACATTTTGAGAGTCACTACACATCAACTGATTTGATTCCCATATCTATCCCTGAATCGATTAGTGCTCTGGGCTGCTGGAATTGTAAGCCTGGATAATACGCTCACAGCTGAAGTGTAACTTTAGCCAGGAGGATTCAGGGCTGTGATTGTCCTGGCCGAAAGCGCTGTGTCAACCCGTGGAGTTTAGGATGGAGCATTACTTAAACAACGGATTGATAGGGCAGAAGCGGTGGTCTCCAAGGGAACTTCGGGGTGTTGTTACGGGAAGAGGTAGAAATTCTTAACCCTTGACTGGTCAGACACAAGTATTACATGTCTGTTACATCTTCCCTGACTTCTGACACCCAATTTTGGTTAAGTGACCCAAATCTATGTTTCTACAGCAACCTGCGCTCAAATATATAACCTGTTGTTATTAATTGTAAGTCATAAATTCCTAATGGTAAAGTTCTGTTGGAGGTTAATTTTGAATCCTCGGCACATGTCCTAGTGCCTGTCATAAATTTGGCACACAGTAAATGCTTGCTTTATTTATGGGATTAAACAATATATGAACACCATATTCTACATCCTGGGTTAACAACTTCAAAGTAGAAGCCTTCTTTCACTGCTTCAGAGTGGGTTTCTTCATCCATTACACAGCTTTTAAATGGGATTTATCCATTTCCATATGTGTAACTGGATGGTGTCTTATTAAACTTATTACTCTTTGAGCAAATATACATTGCTTAATAATGTTTGGTGAACAAATGAATGAAAGTGTGAATGAGAGAATAAGTAAATGATGAATGGAGAGTAATTTACTTCCCCAGCTCTCCTGTGCCTCATTAAACCCTATGGAGTCAGATAGAAAAGATTAAGCAAAAATTCGATCATTGTACAATTGGGAAACTAGAAGTCCTGAGAAGCCAAATTACATTTGCCATGAAACTTACTTTGTGACCTTGAGGATGACAGACTAAAATTTAGGTCTCTTGACTCTCACATGCAGAGTTCTTTCTGCTGAGTTGCATTGTCTGCATTCATATTCAATCATCTCAATTTTCACTCATAGATACTAGAAAATTTCGACTGTCTTATAAATGTGAGAGAATCAGGATGCATAGGTGATTTCTTTAAAGGAGATAACACGTAATGCCTAATAAAATTCCCTTTAACTTCATATTCTGTACCTTTAGAAGGAATTTTATTTGCTAGATGCCAGTTGGGGCACAACTAATTATTAATTATTAAGTTATAGAAAAAGTACTTTCTATAAGTTATACTCTATTATACAGAGACCAAGCCATATGCAGAATTTATCTTTTTCTTTACAGAAAGAGAAAACAGAGAGAGAAATACATACAGCTTTCTTTTACCAAAATGTCAACACCAAAGCAATCAACTTTTCCTGTTTGCAAGTGATGAAAAATTATGACTGTTTCTAGTAGTTCACTAGTGCGATTTCTGCCAGTTAACATTCTGATATACCCAAATTCAAAAGTCCACACTGTAGACACATTGCCTTGCATATAATAAATAATAACTACTTTTTCTTTCTTTTTTTTTTTTTTTTGAGACGGAGTTTCCCCCTTGTTACCCAGGCTGGAGTACAATGGCGCGATCTCGACTCACCGTAACCTCAGCCTCCCGGGTTCAGGCAATTCTCCTGCCTCAGCCTCCTGAGTAGCTGGGATTACAGGCACGCGCCACCATGCCCAGTTGATTTTTTGTAGTTTTAGTAGAGACGGGGTTTCACCATGTTGACCAGGATGGTCTCCATCTCTTGACCTCGTGATCCACCCGCCTCGGCCTCCCAAAGTGCTGGGATTACAGGCGTGAGCCACCGCGCCCGGCCCAACCACTCTTGCTTTTGTATTTTTTTTTTTTCTTGTTAGCCTCTTTTTTCGTTGTTTTTTTTTTTTTTAGATGGAGTCTCACTCTTGTCGCCCAGGCTGGAGTGCAATGGCACGATCTCAGCTCACTGCAACACCCTGTTCCCTGGTTTAAGTGATTCTCCTGTCTCAGCCTCTTGAGTAGCTGGGTTTACAGGCACCCACCACCACACTCGGCTGTTTTTGTTTTTGTTTTTGTTTTTGTATTTTTAGCAGAGAAAAAGTTTTACAATGTTGGCCAGGTTGGTTTTGAACTCCTGACCTCAGGTGATCCACACACCTCAGCCTCCCAAAGTGCTAGGATTACAGGTATGAGCCACCACACCCAGCCTAACCTCATTTTTAACCTTTTTTTTTTTTTTTTTTTAACTTCTGCTATTCATTAGTTTGTGACCTTGGGCAAGACCTTCCTTAACTAATGAGTTTCAGGTTTTTACCTGTTAAATGAAGGAAGTAGTTTATTTCACACATTCAGTATATATTCAGTACAGCTCAGGGTATTATAAATCAGTAGTTAGTAATTAATAAGACTATAATATATTTATTGATTAATAAATAGATAAATAGAGATATATTTATTTGTCTATTCCCAAGGAACTTACATCCCATAAAGAAAGATAGCCATGACTTACATTATTTTAAAAGTTTTATAAAGTTTATGGAAAACCATGAAGTTTTTTGAGAATATTTAATAGGAATCTAGTCTGATGGTTGGGCTTCTGCAAGATATTGGTGAGGTCTGGTTACTTCTGCATGCCTTCATGACAAGATCCCCAAGCATAACATTATGTTACATTTTCTACCAAGGCTACAAATTTGTGGGCTCTAGTTCTCTAAATGTGTCATTTTTGTTTCGTTTTTAATTGGAACTTCAGAGGTTTTTCTGTGTGTGTTTCTTCAATGCCCATCTTGCTGCAACAATTTATATTTAGACTTTCATTTAAGTAATTATATCGCTTATCTAAGGCTGATAGTTAAATACTTCACAACCAGTAGTGCACACTACCTAATTTCTGCTAATTTACAATTCAAGTCCCTGGAAAAAATATAATTTCACTGCTGTTGAGCATACAAAGAAACATCTGTTGCCTCCCACTTTTCTATTAGAGAAGCCTTACATTTTAAATCTACATATTTTACATATGTCTAAAATCCTAGAGGCTTTTGAGATAATGTGCCTTCACCGCATTATTGATGTTTTAAAAAATATTTATCTGGAATACTACAGATGTCAACTTTTATGATATTTCAGGCTCTAAAATTAACTTTTTCTGAGTTTATGATCTTTGATCTTTTTTAAAAAACTTTTTATTTTAAAATAATTATAGATCCACAAGAAGTTGTAAAAAAATAGTTAAAGAGGGGTTTTGTGTACCCTTCATCTGCTTTCCTGCAATGGTTACATCTTACATAACTATAGAAAAATGTCAACACCAGGAAATTGGTATTTGCATATTAGATGTATATATAGTAATGTATCACTTAATGATGGGTGATTCATTTCTGGGTTCTGACATATGCATCACTAGGCAATTTCATTAATGTGCCAACATCATGGAGTATGCTTATATAAATCTAGATGGTATAACCTTCCTACACATCTAGGCTAGATGGTACAGCCTGTTCATCCTAGGTGCAATCCTGTGTAGCAAGTTACTTTACTGAATACTGTAGGCAATTTTAACACAATTTGTGTAACCACCACTGCAATCAAAATACAGAACTATTTTACTGCCACAAAGATCTCTGATGCATTACCGTTTTATATTCATAATTTCCACCCTTCCCTTTACCAAATCTGAACCCTGGCAATAACTGATTTGTTTTTATCTCTATAATTTTGTCATTTAAAGAATGTTATATGAATGGGATCAGCAATTAACTGACTTTTTGAGATTGTCTTTTCCACTCAGCATCATGCTGCATTTGAGATCTACTATAGCCTAAATACCGTGTCTTCTCAAAATTCATATGTTGAAACCCTAACCATCAAGGTTAGAATGCGAGTATGAAGAGGCAGGGCTTTGGAGAGATGATTAGATTGCAAAGTCGGATTCCTTATGACTGAAGTTAGTGCTCTTATAAAAGAGGCTACAGAGAACTAGCTAGCCCTTTCCGCCATGTGAGAACAAAGTGAAAAGATGCCATCTGTTAACCAGGAAATAGGACCTCACCAGACAAAGCTGCCTCCACCTTAATCTTGTACTTCTCAGCCTCAGAACTGTGAGAAACAAATGTTTGTTGTTTATAAACTACCCAATTTATGATATTTTGTTATACCTACCCGAAAGACTAAGTAAAGACAGATACATGCAAAGCTTTATATGTATCAATAGCGTGTTCCTTTTTATTGCTAATTAGTATTCCATGATATGTATTTACCTTAGTTTGTTTAGCCATCTACCAATTGAGAGACATTTGGGTTATTTTTCATTCTGGATCACTAAAAATGGAACTGCTATGAACAATTATGAACAGGTGTTTGTGTGAATATAAATTTTTATTTTACTGGGATAAATTCAAAGGAAAGCAATTGCTGGAGGAAAGCAATTTGCTAAAAAGCAAGCTTCATTTTTAAAAAAGAAACTGCCAAATTATTTTCAAGACTGACTATATTATTTTATATTTGACCCACCAATGTATGAGAGATCTTTTCTCTGCATCCTTATCTGCATTTGTTATTTTCAGTATTTTTTATGTGTGCTGTTTAAATAGATACGTAGTGTTATATTTTTGTAATCTTAATTTGCATTTTTCTAATAGCTAGTGATTTGAACATCTGTTTATGCACTCATTTGCTAACTATGTATCCTCTTCAGTGAAATGTCCCTTCATATCTTTTGCCTATGTTATATATTTATTGTTTGTTTTTACTGTGGAGGCATTTGAATTCTTTACATATTCTAGATACTGTTCCTTTATTGGATATGTGTTTGTGAATGTTTTCTCCCAGTCTGTAGATTTTCTTTTCATAATTTGAACAGGGTCTTTAATAGAAAAATGTTTTAAATTTTGATAAAGTCTAATATTTTTATTTCTATTATGGATTATGCATTTGGTTTCATGTCTAAGAACTCTTTACAAAGCCTTAGTCTGAAAGATGTTTTAGAAAGTTTATTTTCTAAATGTTTAATAGTTTTATGTTCATATTTACATCTATGATTCATGTCAAATTAAATTTTGTTAAAGATATGAGGTGTATCTTGGGATTTGTTATTTTGCCTGTGAATATGCAATTGGTCTAGAACATTTCTTAAAATCGTGATTCTTCCTCCACTGAGTTGCTTTTGTACTTTGGTAAAAAATGAGTTGGCTTTGCTTGTGGAGCCATTTTTATATCCTCTGCCTTGTTTCATTCCACTTTGTGTTTATCTTTCCGTTAATACCATGAATATTGGTTGTCATATAATAAACCTTGAATCTTGCTAGAATGACTCCTCCTGCTTTATTCTTTTTCAAAATTATTTTAGCTTTTCTTGTTTCTGTACCTTTCCATATATATTTCATAAAACCTTGTCTATCTGCATTAAAAAAAAAAAAAAAAACTTGCTGGGATTTTTTAAGGAATTTCCCTAAACCAGTGTATAAACATGGAGGTTGTAGTGAGCCAAAATCATGCCACTGCACTCCAGTTTGGGTGACAGAGCAAGATCCTGTCTCAAAATAAAAAAATAAATAAATAAAATTATCCAGGTGTTATAGCACCTGCCTGTAGTCCCAGATACTTAGGAGGCTGATGCGAGAGGATTGCTTGAGCCTGGGCAGTCAAGGTTGAATTGAGCTGAGATTGCGCCCCTGCATTCCAGCCTGGATAACAGAGTGAGAACCTGGAAAAAAAAAAAAAGAAAACCAAGCAAGCAAGTAAGCAAGCAAGCAAGAGAGAAAGAGGAAGGAAGGGAGGGAGGGAGAGAAGGAGGGAGGGAGGGAGGGAGGGTAGGAAGGAAACAGAAGAAAGAATGAAAGAAAGAAAAGAAAAGGAGGAAAGAAAAAGAAAGAAAGAAAGAAAGAAAGAAAGAAGAAAGAAAGAAAGAAAGAAAGAAAGAAAGAAAGAAAGAAAGAAAGAAAGAGAAAGAAAGAAAGAAGAAAGAGAAAGAAAGAAAGAAAATTATTATTGAAACAGTATTAAGAGATGAGACCTTCAAGAGGTGATTAAGCTGTGAGAGTTTCATCTTTCTAGAGGATAAGTTCAGCCCCATCTTGCTCTCTTTTGTCCTCTCACCTCCTGCCATATAAAGAAAACACATCAGGAGGGTCCAATACATTTACGTTCATTATAAATTTCCCAGGCTGCACTATTCTGTTATTGCAGTATGAAGAGAAGACTAAGACATTGTTTGCAGCATTGTTAGTCGTAGGTTGTTTTTTTTTTTTTTCTGCATTACTTTTGATGTCTGCCCAGTCTATAGATATATATCCTGTTTGTTTCCTGATGTTAATTTATATCTCCTTTCTTTGTTAGTCTTGCTAAAGGTTAATCAATTGTATTAACCTTTCAAAGAGACAACTTTTTTCTCTATTGTTTTTCTCTTTTCAATTCAATTATTTCTGCTTTTGTCTTTCTTATTTCCTTCCTTCTGCTTGCTTTGGGTTGGCATTACTCCTCATTAACTAGGTTCTGAGGTTGGAGCCTATCATTGATTTGAGACATTTCATCTTTGCTAGTATAAACATTTAGTACTATAAATTACTATTTTTTACTGCTTTCACTGCATCTAACACATTATCATATGCTGTGTTTTCATTTTCATTAAGTTCAATATAGTTTCCTATTTCACTTGAGACCTTCCTTTTGGCTCCTGGCTTATTTAAAGGTGCTGAGGGAATCTGTTCTCTTTCCGGGTCCATGAGGGGGCGTAGCTTTATGGGCAACAATTTCCCAGCGCCATGCTCCCCTCCAGTCTTTCTCCATCCGGGAGATTCAATGGTTTATGTTTGAATTTTGCGGGTACAGTAAGAAATTAAAAGTCAGTCACTCCAGCGAAAGATCTAAGGAACTCCTTTCATTGGCCCAGCGTCTTGGAGAAGGTGGGGGTTTCTTCCAGGATAAAAGTTCGTGCTCCTTCCCCGCGCGGATTTTCCAGCTTTCTGGAATTCCCTCCCACAAGGAGGGAGATCCGTCCCGGACTTCCCCTCTGGAATCCCCTTCCACACTCTTCGTGGAAGCCTTTCTCTTCTCCTTTCCTTCTCTTTTCTCTACCTAAATAAAATCACCTTTCTGCAACACTGTTTTGGGTCTGATATTCACTTCATGAGCATATGGTCCACCTGCAGTGGCCCCACCGCTTATTCCTTAAGAGGTTGGAGGCCAAGAATCCACAATGATCAACACCATCAGAGAAAACCCCAGTTACAGTACATTATTTAGTTACTAAAGTTTGGAGATTTTCTTGTTGTGTTATTATTGATTTCTAGTGTGGCTACATTGTAGTCACAGAATATATGCTGAATGATTCATTTAAAAAATGTGTTGAAGTTTTTTCTTTGGCCTAGGATATGGTTTATCTTGGTTTATATTTCCTAGACACTTGAAAAAAATGTGTTTTCTGCTGGGGTGCGTGGAGTATTCCATGAATGTCTATTAGATTGTGTTTATTTATCATATTTTATTGTACTTTTATATTAGTTGATTTTCTGTTTAATTGTTTTATTGACAAGAGAGAGGTGTTAAGTTTACAATTATATCTATGCATTTATTTCTCCTTTAAGTTCTATCAATTTTTGCTTCATATACGTCTTACTTCTGTTTTGGTGCATAGACCTGTAAGATTTCAAGGAGAGAGAGAGAGAGAGAGAGAGAGAGAGAGAGAGAGTGTGTGTGTGTGTGTGTGTGTGTGTGTGTGTGTGTGTCTGTGTGTGTGTGTGTTCTTTCTTTTTTTTTAGATACAGGTCACTCTGTCACCCAGGCAGTGGTGCAAAAATAGCTCATTCTAAACTTAAATTCCTGGACTGAAGCTATTCTCCCACCTCAGGACTTCAGCATCCCAAGTAGTAAGGACTTCAGGTATGTCCTGGTACTGCTACACCCTACTACATTTTTAAAATTTTTTTAGAGGGGATGTAGTCTCACTATGTTGCTTTGACTCATCTTGAAATGCAGTACTCAAGTGATCCTCCCACCTCAGCCTACCATACCACTGTGGTGTGCGCCATCACACCCAGCCTATCACTGGTAATTTTTTACTTTAATGTCAATTTTATCTGTTATTAATATAGCCACTTTTGCTTTCTTTTGATTAATGTTAGCATGGCCTATCTTTTTCCATCATTTTACTTTCAACTTAGCTATTATGTATTGTTATATTGGAAGTAAGTTCCTCTTTGACAGCATATGTTTGGGTTACCATTTTTTCCCACTCTGCCAAGAACTGTCTTAGTGGTGTATATAGGCCATTAATAATTAATGTAATGATTGATATGTTACGGTGTAAGACTGCCATTTTATTAATTTTAATTTTCTGTTTATTCTATGTTTTTTATTTCTCTATGCTTTTTCTGACTTTCTTTGGGTTAATTTATTATTCTTTAGAGTCCCATTTTAATTTACCTGTAGTGTATTTTTTCCTTAAATCTTTTTATGGTTTTTTTAGGGGTTCCTCTTGGTGCTATATTAATGTACAAAATTTATCACAGTGTTGACATTTAATCAGCTCAAGTGAAGTATAGAAAATTTAATTTAGTGTATTCCATTTGCCCTTCTCTAATATAACATAACTATCTTACATATTTTCTCTCACATGAGCTAGTGCTATAATTTTTATCTCACATGACATAGTGTTATAATTTTTGTTTTAATCACTACACTTAAATTGAAAATTTAAAAGGAGAATTGAAATGTATTTTCCCACCTTTATATTCAATTGATTGTTCTTTCTTACTGATGTTTCCACATTACTTATTCGATCATTTATTTCTGTTTTGAAAACTTTCTTGAGCCATTTGTATAGGATGAATCTACTGGTATTAAATTCCCTTAGTTTTCTTACATCTGAGACTTTTTAATTTCCCCTTTATTCTGGAAAGATGTGTTACGTGGATACAGAATTTGGAATCAACATTTCTTTACCTTCAGCACATGAAACATATTGTGTTATTCTTCTTCATCTCCATTATTTGTGTTGTGAAATTTTCTGTATCTCTCTCACTACTTCCAGAATTTTTTTCTCTTTTATTGTTACACACTTGATTATGCTGAGCTTTAGCATGCATTCCTGGATATATCTCAGGTTTAAAATCAATATTTATATGTTCTTTGCCAAAGTTGGGAACAATTTAGCTGTTATTTATTCAAATACTTTTTATCCAAACCCTTTTTCTCCTTTCTTTCTGGTACTCCAACAGTAAAAATTTTAGATATTTTTTAATAATCGTACTGATACTTAAGGACTTTTTAAGAAATACCATTTTCTCTCTTTTGTTCAGATTGGATATTCCTCTATGTCTACCTTTCAGTTTATTTTTTTTTCTGTCCCCTCCATTCTGCTATTGAACTCATCCACTTAGCTTTTCATTTCAGTTGCTGTACTTTTTATTTTCCATTTTGTTATTCTTCATATCTTCTGTTTCTTTGCTGACATCTCCTATTTCTTTGTTTATAATTTTTTTATTTGTCAACTCTGTTTAAAAATGATTGTTTGTCACTTGTTGAAGGATTTATGTGATGGCTGCTTTAAAATCCTTTTCCGATAATATTAAAATCTTTATAATCTTGGTGTTGACAAATATTGATTGCATTTTAACATTCCAGTGGAGATTTTCCTGTTTCTTGGTATGATGAGTAATTTTTAAATATAAACCTAGACATTTGGGGCATTTTATTATTAGAATCTAGGTCCTATTTACATTTTATGTTTTCACTGGTCTCATCTAACTCTGCTCTGGGTGGAGAAGAGGCATGGTTCTCCTTTGTTATTGCCAGGTGGGTGTGGAAGCCCCAGTTCTGCACTTAGCTTCCATTGACATCTGTGAGTGAAGGGCTTCTAGTTATTGCTGGTTGGGGGAGGATCGAATTTCAGCTTCTAGTATGCTCAGTTGATACCATCTTGGCTGGTGGAGCGAGAAGTACCTCATTACTGTTTCCTCTGTGGCCCCTAGGTTTTGGAGGAACACTTACCGATGGTTAGTAGTGAAAATCCCCACTCTCTGCTAGGTCAGCTTGACATCACCCCAGTGGGGAAAGGGAGGGTGCCCAATTACCTTACAATGGGAACTTCTTACATGCTTTCCACTGTCACCATGGGAAAGAGGGTAACTTATAACTGCTTAGCAAGGAATAAGTCTTCGTGTTAATTTTCTGGCACTGCGATAACGAAGTACTACAGATCAGGTGGATTAATTTTCTCATGTTCTGGAGGGGGGAAGTCCATGATCAAGTCTGCAGAATTGTCTCTTCTGAGGCTCCCCTCCTTGACTTGTGGATGGCCGTCTTTTTGTCTTTTCCTTCTATGTCTTCACATAGTTTTCATTCTGTACACCCCCATGTCTGGTATCTCTTTGTGTGGCTCATTCTTCTCTTCTAATAAGGATGCCATTCATCTTGTGTTAGGGACCATCTAACAACCTGATTTTAGCTTAATTACATCTTTAAAGGCCCTGGTTTCAAATATAGTCATATTTTGAGATACTTAGGATTAAAGGTTCAACATATAAATTTTAGGGGGCACAGTTTCACCCTGAACCATGATGTTGTCTCTTTTGGCCCTCTCTGATAGAAACCTAACATGAGCATTAAGATGCCTGGTTTCAACATGGCTAAGGTTAGACCCTAGGCTCTCCGTTTAGCCTTTGCTGGTAGCATTGGGCTGGGACCACAGTTTTTTCCTGTGGTATTTGACTAGAGAATAATTTCTATCTAATAGTTTGCTGTCTTGCAAGGCTAACTCCTTCCAAGTCCCTTTACTTGGGAGAAGTTATGAAAAAATATTTGCTTGAAGAATATTTTGCTAAATTCTCCTGACACAACTGGGTCTAAGCTACACTTAAATTGTTTGGCTCTAATCAGCATTTTTCATATATTAAGTTTAAATACGTCAAGTGCCTTTCACAAGTCATTATTCCATAATTATTTCCTCTATTTCTTCCTTGTGCACACAGTACAACAAATACACATATCTTTTTATTCCTCCACCAGTGAAGCTGATAAAATATCAAACACTCTACAAAGGATAAATCAAGATGACAGTAACAATTGCGGTGACACCAAAAGTTTACTAAAGAAGAAGGAACCAGTCTTTTCTGGACTGAGCATTTTACATATATTATTTTATTAAACACTCACACAACTCTAAAATTGGTTAAGATTATGTTGAAAACTTAGAATTTTTTTTTTTTTTTTTGAGACAGAGTCTTGCTCTGTCGCCATGCTGGAGTGCAGTGGTGCAATCTCGGCTCACTGCAACCTCTGCCTCCTGGGTTCAAGTGATTCTTCTGCCTCAGCCTTCCAAGTAGCTGGGACCGCAGGCTTTTGCTGTGAACTATTTCTGCATTTTTAGTAGCTAATGGTCCTAACCTGGAATCAACTGTTTGCTATGTGCCTTCTGTTGATGCTTACAAATTCCTTCTTTGTTCTTTTCCATTCATCTCTCTGCCCTGGGAAGGGGAGGTGATCCTATGAGTCAGGCTTCAATGTCCTCTCTTGCCAATGAGAAGTACTGGCAGGATACTATAAGATGGGACGAGAATGATGTTCATGTATGTATTCCCATGATCTGCTCTCTGTCAGTTGCTGCATAGTGTTTGCATCTCTGTACGTAATGTCACAGCTCTGATTGGCTGGGTTTTGGGAGCTGTCTTTGAAAGGATACTTTTGCTGGATTCCCTTATTGTTCTTTCCCTTATCTTTCAAGCCAAGTATGCTAAGTGCTTCTCTAGTTATAAACCCCATTTCTTATTGGTTTCCCTTAAGCCTATCTACAATGTTCTATATAACTTCATTAATCAAAAATTCTCAATTACCTCATTTGAGTATGTCATTTATTTCTAGTTTTGTTCAGTGCAGAACAATTTATACATGTTTGAAACGTTAGTTTTGATCCCTTATATCTACAATTTCCAAAGTAACTTTCAGTGGCTTCCATATAGTTCATTTTACAACTACTTATGTATTTTTCTCAAAATGTTCCAGAAAAAAAATTCACTTTTGAAATATTATTAAGAATATAACTTCCAAACATGATTCATACCTCCAACAGCTGTTTGCTTTAATTCAGAGAATAGCATTTACTTTGGAAATATAGAATTTAACATTTTTATGATAAATTTAGCCTGTTGAAGCCAATCTAGCACGTTAAACATAGAAAAAGCTGTTATTTATAAAAAAACACAAACAAAACAAAGAATTTTTGCTATTATAATGCATTTTCCCACAGTTCTACTGTTAATTTTACTGTTCCATTTCTAATAATCAGCTTTGGCTGCATCCAGGGAGAACTGGAAGGTTCTGATTAATTTACCAACCTATGAGAGGAGTCTTTATTGACTCATCGTGAGGTTGCTTTGGTTAGGCATGGATGGTACATTACTGTTCTTTTCTTTGTTTATAATGTTCTGTGTTTGATACTTAGTTGTGTGTAAGTTGGCTCACCCAGACTTCTTTGTAATTATTCTTTCAAATATTAATTTGTTTTGCTTTTTATGTTTTCCAGAAATCCATAGTTTGGTTGCAAGTTGTGCTTCTGGGTATTCTTAAGGCAGATCTTCTGTTCTTTGATCAGCTTTGTTTTAGCTTCCTGTAAAGCCAGCTGTGCAAGTGTACTGCCATCATCCATCAATTCCACATGTCCAGACTCACAAAAGTGAACGGCTCTTGGCATAGCTTCCAAACTGGTAGCTGGCTGACATCCAGCTGCTCTTTGTTGGTGATTTTGTATGCTAATATCCCATAGGTAAATGTTATTAAAACGGGTTAAGACACATCCTTGTCGTTTTTTTCTTCCCATGTGTTATGGCTTAAAGGAAGGATGGAAAATTTAGACTTCCAATGTGAGCACTGCAAAGATAAATTCAAACACTCTTGTTGCTACTGAGGATTGAGGTCTTGTAAAGAGTGTGGTCGCACAACTTTTGAATGTGGATGAATAATTAACTAATTACTATTGAATTCCCCTTTTCAATATCATGTATGTTTACATGATATGGGTATCACCTATGGCTTTTTACAACCCCACAAATAACTCTTCTGATGCTAGAAGCAACTTAGAATTAGCTTCTTACTACTTCGGTATTTGTGTCTTTTGTCGTCATTTTTGAACTAAACCACAAAGATAATTGATGCGTAAGTGATGAAGAAAGACGAGGACTGTAAAATCTTAAGACAATGCAATGGCAATGGTGAGTATTTTTGTGGATACGTATTTATGCTAAGCATTTGAACGATATCCTATGACTTTCTATTTCTTATTAATAAAGTTATTAGGTTTTAATAGCCTATGTATATCTTTTTCAACCATAATAATTATGTCAGTAACATTTCAACAAAACCAGCTACATCTTATTCATCTTTGAATGTATTCTGCCATTTTGCCCTAGTAGATTTATAACCAGATTAAGCCCTGGTTTTCAATCCAATGTTATGAGACAGTTAGCTGAGGAAAAATAAATAACAGAAATGTATTATTGCATGAGAATCTTCTTCTGATGGCATGACATCTCCATCATTACTTCCATTTTTCTTTCTTAACCTTTTGTGATACCTGTGAAATGTAATATGCCAAATGGCATCACTCTGGTTCAGAGCGCCAAAAGGCTTTCAGATAACCGTTCTGAGAAGGACTACCTGCACGACCTATGGACTTGCAAATGAGGGACTTGACTTGAACCTCTGAACTGGGCCAAATGGCCATGACCACAACATTCTGGAAAGAACTAAATTTTACAAGCAGTGCAACTCCTGAAAAGTGACAACCAATGAACTATGAACTCATATACTGAGCCAGCCACCTCTAACAACAACATTTCTTTCAAAACAACTTGTGTAATCATTATTGGCATTCTTTTAGAAAATCCCTATTCCCCTTTCTCTCTTCAAAATTTGATTTGGCATCTAGCTGAACTGAGTCTTCCAAATTGCAATTCCTAAGACCCCAATAAACACCTTGTCTTAGTGTTTTGCAGTTTGGTCATTTGTGTCTTCTTGGTTGACTAAAAATTATTACAATTATGCACTCAGAGCCTAGAAATCCTCTGCTTTTCAAGGTTAATAGTATTGTCCCCAGTTGCTAGTGATCTGAGGAGCAATTGTAGCTCTTTTTGATGATGACTCATACATTGCCACGAGATATTTTGTGTAACACAATTTTAAGATTAATAAGCTTATAAAGTTAACTAAAGAATCATGATAATGGAGTTGTTGAGATTGGAGCCATATACCATCAGAGCATCAGTCTCTCTCAGAAATTTGTCTTAATGGGCTTTATGCCAGAACCATCAGTGACTATAAAGCAAGCAGTGTGAATTGAAGGGTGAAGTCAGTTCCTAGTGAGGTTAAACTCCCAACTTTTGGAGACTTTCCTTTTTTCATTTGAAGAGTATCAAATAAATGCATACAATTTTAGTAAAAAAAAAATTTATCTTTTTTTGACTGACAGTTCGGAAAGGTGAAAAGACCAGGAATTAATCCTTTGTAGGGGAACAGAAATTAAGAGAAGACATGACTGGGAGCCACTGATCAATGCATGAGGTTGACTTCAATCACTTCTAGTACTTCAATGCATCAGCCTGAGTAGTCATGTTGACAAATATTGAACATGAATTAGCTTAAGGAGCAAAGGAGTATTTTTTCTTTTTTGACATGGAGTCTCGCTCTGTCACCAGGCTGGAGTGCAGTGGCAGGATCTCTGCCCCCTGCAACCTGCACCTCCTGGGTTCAAGTGATTCTCTTGCCTCCGCTTCCAAAGTAGCTGGGACCATGGTGCATGCCACCATGCCCAGCAAATTTTTGAGTTTTTAGTAGAGACGAGGTTTCACCATGTTGGCCAGGATGGCATTGACCTCTTGACCCCATGATCCACTTTCCTTGGCCTACCAAATTGCTAGGATTATAGGCTTGAGCCACCGCGCCTGGCCCAAAGGGGTATTTTAACCACATTTGTGTAAGTATTCCACAGGTCTCTACTGAGGTACACTATCCCACAGGTACATAGATAGTTAGGTACCACATATTGTTCAATGTGCCAGGGGGAAATATGTTTCTTTGTGATACTCATATTTTAGTAACTAATATAGATAATATATCAGTAATCAAAAAGATGTACATATGCTGTCAACAAGTGTTGAGTTCCAGAAAGAAAAAGAAACAAAACAAAGGCAGAGAGAGTAATAGGAACTGTTTTTTAGGTAGGAAAAAGAGGAAATATCCCTCTGGGGAGGTGACATGGAGCAGAGATGTTAATGAGAGTGGGTCATGGGGATGTCTGAGGGAATATTATTTCATGCAACTTTTAGTGTGATTGGTTACTCTGGGAACATGAAGCGGAGTGGTATGATGAGAGCACAGTCAACAAGTAATAAAGTGATAGGTTATCATTTAGTTAATGTACCAAGATCTAGATCATTATAAGGTCTTGCAGGTCAGAATGACAACTTCACTCAAAATGTGTTGGAAAACCAGTTGACTGTTTACGAGTGGTTTTAAACAAGGGGATTAAAAAGATCTGTAAGATCACTCTTGTTGCTGAATGGACAATGGACTGCAGAGAAGCAGGAGTGAAGCAAAGAAGCTGTTGTAAGAAAATGACAGTAGTCTAAGCAAGACATAGTCATGTTGTGGGCTAGACAGTCGCCTTAGATTATTGGCCATACTGTCAGCAGATTTTTACAATCCTCAAAAAGAGAAATGAGGCTGGCACAGTGGCCCGTGTCTGTATTCCCAGCACTTTGGGAGGCTAAAGCGGGTGGATCATCTGAGGTTAGAAGTTTGAGACCAGTCTGACCAACGTGATGAAATAACAACTCTACTAAAAATACAAAACTTATCCAGGTGTGGTGGCAGGCACCTGTAATCCCAGCTACTCGGAAGCCTGAGGAGGAGAATTGTTTGAACCTGGGAAGTGGAGGTTGCAGTGAGCTGAGCTCATGCTACTGCACTCCAGCCTAGGCAACAGAGCGAGATTTTGTTTAAAAAAAAAAAGAGAGAAGAAATGAGCATATTACAGAAAGTTTATGCATTTAGTTTAGGAAGCATTTGGGGAATCTTTGATTTAGTATAGACTAGTTACTAGTTTTGCCACCAAATATTAATGTCCCCTTGGGCAGAAAATTTTAACTTCTTGTAATGTAATTTCCCATTTCAATGCTCAGGGTTTGGACTAAATTATCACAATAACCTCCATCTCTGACCTTCTGTATTTCTCAGCAGACTAATATAAATGATATAGAACATGAAAATGTGTGAGCTTTAGGACTGAAGTACAGCATTAGAGTGTCTTATGCCAAACTCCTTCTAATTCCCAGGGAAACATTAGAAAACTATTATTATGTTGTAGAGAAAGAAGGGAAGGAGACGTTTTTAGTAAGTTTTTTACAATGAATAATAAATGTGCAAAGTTACTTAAAAAATGTATTCCTAGGAGCTTTTTCTTGATTTTTGTTTGATTGTCTATAATTATGCAATCCAAAGTCTCCAACTGAATTAAACATCCCATAACCATTTTAATGACTCAGGATAGATTGAAAAAATTGCAGCATTTAAATTATGTTTCAATATGATGACTCTTGAGAATTTTACTGACCTTGGTGGGCTTTTTGGAATTTGAGTTTATTTATAATCAAACTAGAAAAAATGTTTTGAAATGCTATTTAGATGCTCAAAAGAATTATTGGACCCTGAATAACTTTCATTACATGACATTTTGATAAGGTCATTGTAAATGAGTCAGAAACATGGATTACATTTCCTTTGAAAATACACATCCCTTCACAACAGATTTGGTCCAAACTCATTTTGGCTTTTGCTGAATCCCAAATATTTTTCCTTCTATTTTTTTCCCCTTTAAATTCTCCAATAAAGTTGCTAAACCCATAATCTAGGTGAGCTCACCTGCTTCTTCCCTGTTGAATTTAGCCTCGGGCTTTGCTTTAATAGCATGTATCCTTAAAGCAGAGAGCTTTATACCGAGAATCAGGAGAAGCACAAGTCTAATAAAGGCCTGGGAATTTTTTTGTTGTTGTTCCTTTTAAAACAGGAGAGCTCTAAGGGAATGATATTGTTCCAGAGAACTGACTCAAATCTGTTCTGTATTTGAACTCTGTGATTATGAAATTTCAATTAAAGCTATAAAAAGCAAAACTCACAGACACCAGAGCATGCCAAAGAAAAACAGGATGTTCTTTTTTGATTGGGAAATAATTATCTAAGTTCAATGGCTGGGTCCACGTAGTTGAGTTTACATTTGCTTCCCCCTCATTATAGAATCAGCTGAATTATGGTAAATTTTCCCCAAGCAGCAAAGCTGTCATTCAAAGGGGCAATTTTATTGGGGTGCAAATCTCTTTAGTTATTGCTTCAGTCCATTTTAAAAATGGATTTGAAGCCTGGGGGAAAAGTACAAATTAAGACAGGCTTTTCTCTTTATGCAGTGAACCCAGCCTGTCCTGCCTGCTGTATCCCACTCTAGTACCTCCAGGGCGTTTCATCCACCAGGAAAGTCCTCTGCCATTTTATTCTCTGTTGAAGAGATGTAAACAAAACTAGCTCACTTCTTTCTCAAAAATCATTACACTGATTGGATTATGTCCTTCACCACAGAATAAATTTCTCTACATGTTTATTTCTCAGTGATTGAAAAGTGAGGTTCAGTTTTGAGGTAAAGTAGAATGCACTAAAAAATTGTTGCATTGCAAATAAATAGTAACATTGCTAATGATTTTCCATGCCTTCCATGTGGGGGGAAGGAGAACAGAGAGTATGGCTTTTTAAAATAGTAAAATTGACTTTTTTCTTAATTTTTGGAATTGGAGCACTCTTCATGACTTCATTTTATTGGAAATGACCCTGTCAAAGACAATTTAAACATTCTGTTTAAAATAAATGAAAGAATTATGCTGTAATAAAGATCTAAAATGATTCACAAGCATTATAACAGAAACAAATTTATATATTGCAAGCACTATGTTAACTAGATAATATAAAGGAAAGGAAAAACAAAATCAGAAATGGTTACTGTCTTCTGGGGAGTCACTGTTAATGAACATACTTTCCTTAAAAGAAATAAGGGTGTATTTTCATTTTTTTTCATAAGGGCAATAACATCATAAGATATATTTCACAAGTAAATACCCTATGGTCAGGAATTCAGTTTAATTTTTAAATACAATATCCTTATATTAGAATTTAGAAAAATAATTTTTATGTTCAGTAAGGATTTCAGTAAGTATATTGTATACGTGCATATATGGAATGTAAATATTTATTAGACACACAAGCAAACACCCACATGTTTTCTTCAGAACTTGAAATTACCTCAGATCATTAATTTTCTTCCTTTGTTTCATGGCAGCATTAATATAAACAATTTTAGATATCATAATATGCATTATCTTGACATAATATCCAAGAAAATGATATTTCATGAGTAATGTTCATTCTACATCACCTAAATTCTTCCTGCCATACCCGTAGATTCTTGTCCTTTGCTCTTTTATCAACAGACATGGTCATCAGCATATGAACAATAATATTCCTGCATTTCCTTGAAGCCTGTTATCAATGTCCTTCAAAATCTCACTCAAAGTCTGCTATCATCATCCTTGGAAATGTCATTCTAGACCAAATAATTACTATAAACTTTCTTAGCTAAACCTTTCAATCTAGGTTTTTTATCAATTTCTCTGATCTTCTGGGTACTCTATTCATGTTGTACACAGCCATGCTAAGTCACAGAGAAGAAGACTGTTAGGTAATGGTCTAAATAAATTTGTGTATGATGAAACTATTACATTGGTTTTCTTCAGTGTACCCTTTATTCATTCCTGAATCGTGCTTTGCTGTTATGAAATATTGTTGAATCACCTTCAAATCACATCCTATTCTGAACTCGGGGTCTGCCTTCTATTAAATTTCACATAGTCCAGTTACTGATTTTCTAGTATGCATACAATTATTTTTCCTCTAAATGTTTACTATATTTTATCTTTTCCTCTGATATTGAGGGACTGTGTTAGAGGACGTTTTGACGCCTCTGGCCAGCTAGGGGCTTTCTTTTCCAGCTTTCCAATTAATCCAGAGAGAGGCTGAAAGAACCCCTCTCATTAGATGAGGACAAGAGCCGGGAGGGAATAACTCCGGGTAAAAGCTCTAGCTGCCCAAGCCTGGAGCGGCACCCGCTCCGTGTTCCCTTCCACGGTGTGGAAACTGTCCTTTCGCTCTGCCTAATAAATTGCACTACTGCAAACTCTTAGGGTCCATGAGTCCTATTTGAGCTGTAACACTCACCGGGACAGGGAGGCTCCCTTTCCCATTCTTTGAGCTTGGGAGGCTAAGAATCTAAGTTTCGGATAATCAGATTGCAGCTGATCTAGTTACAATATCAATCAATTTCCTTATTTGAAAAAGAAAAAGTTTTTGAATAATGGTAACAGTTTCTGATAACTGAACACTATCCCTGAAATATGCTGTTAAAATGGATCTCATGATTTGAATGTTTGGGAGGATAGTTGCATATTGTGTTCTATTCCTGTAGATTTAGAATGTATAAAGAAGCCCTATAATCTAGTTAATTTTGATGCAGAATATTTTTTTAATTCACAAACATTTTATTAACAATATGAGCTTGTTGGCCGGGTGGCATTACAGGGTGGTATTACAAGTGCTGGTATTACAGAGTGGCTCATGCTTGTAATACCAGCACTTTGGGAGGCTGAGGCAGATGGATGGCGAGGTCAAGTGTTTAAGACCAGCCTGACCAAGATAGTGAAACCTCGTCTTTACTAAAAATACAAAAACATTAGCCAGGCTTGGTGGTGGGCACCTGTAATCCCAGCTACTCAGGAGGCTGAGGCACAGAATTGCTTGGGTCTGGGAGGCAGAGATTGCAGTGAGCCCAGATGACGCCACTGCACTCTAGCCTGGGTGGCAGAGCAAGACTCCAGAAAAAAAAAAAAAAAAAAAAAAATTAACCTGTTGAATCAAAGTCTTATAGGAATTTGAACTCAGAATATGGCAATTAGAAAAGTGGATGTCTTAGTACATTTTCTGTTGTTATAATAAAACAGACTGAGTAATTTATAAAGAAAAATATTCTTATAGTGCTGGAGTTCTGGTGGTTTTTCTAATCTGAGATAACTTTACTCTTTTTCTCTTTTTTTCCTGATAAATTTGATAGTTGGCATCACTTAATTTTTTTTAAATGTTAAACTATGTTTGTATTATTCCTGGTATAAAAAACTCAGCCATGGTGAATTTTTTCCTTTTGATGTACATCTAGGTTATAGTTGATAATTTTAAAGTGTTTGTTTACTTATTTTCCTTTGTAGCTTTCAAAATATGATCAGATTTTAATAGCAAGTTTATGCTGAAAAATATGGTCTTTTAATTTAGTTATTTTTAGCCTCTTAAATACAATATATTATTTCATGTTTTCATTATTGCTGTTGAAAAATCACTTCTATTTTGTGTATTTGATTACATATCATTTCTTTGTATGCTACAAATGCAATAAATTGTTATAACTTAATTTCTGTATTTATGTACATATTTTTTAAAGTGCAAAGATAATCATGGAAAGTAACTTCACCTCTCTCTTCTCTATCTCTATCTGCCTGTCTGCCATTTCCTTATTATTTCTTATTTTCTTATCAATAACCTTTTTACTCACTATTTCTGATTATCTCTATTTTTTTCAACTGAATTACAGTTAGCATTTGGTTTCACTTCTTTATTTCATTACAACTTTCCTCCAAAATGATCCCTTTATTCCATTATTGTCAAATATATTACATATTTATACACTTTAGGCTCAGGAATATAATTACATGTATATTGGCTTAACAGTTACATTTTAACTCATTTATAGAAAAAAAGAGGATAAATATGCAGTTGTTTGTCTTTTATACTTAGCAAATAATTCCCTTTGTTGCTTTCTGTTTTATGTGAAATCAAATTACTACCTGGAGTCATTTGCCTGAAGAACTTCCTTTATTATTTTTAGTAAGGCATATGCTAGTAACTACTGTTCTTGATTTAGAGTATCTGGGTATGTGTTTTTTGTTTGCTTGTTTGAGTTTATTGTTTTCTTTTTGCCTTTATATTTGAAAGATACTTTTGATAGATATGAGTCTTACTTGAAAGATTTTCTTTTCTTTTACCACTTTGAATATGTCACCTCATTAACCATTGACATTCATGGACTCTGATAAGCCAGTCGTTAATCTTACTGGATTTCTTTGGTGAATTGTCTCTTACTGCTTTCAAGATCTTTGTTTTTGACTTTAAACAATTGAATGTAAAGTGTTGGATGTGGACCTCCTTTTATTTATCTTAATTGGAGTTTACTGAATGTATTGGGTTTATAGATTAATGTTGTCAACAAATCTGGGACATTTCTCATCATAATTTTTTTTAATTTTTTTTTCCTACTTCTTTCTCTCCTATTCTTTGGTATTCTCGTTATGTACATGTTTGTACCTTTATTGTTGTTCCACATATTTCTCTGAGTCTCTGTTCACTTTTCTTGATTTTTTCTCTCTGTTCTTCAGATTACATAACTTTTATGTATGTATCTATTCTGAAGTTTGATATTTCTTTTATCTGCAAGTTCAAATATACTGCTGAGCCACTCTAATGTATTTCTTATTTTGGTTATTGTACTTTTCAACTCCAGAAATTCCATTTGAATTCCATTATTTTTGAAAGTTTTTATTTTTTTATCAATGTCTCTATTTGATAAGATACTGTCATCAGTCCTTCTGATTCTTTAAATGTGGTTTCTTTCAGTCTTTTAAATGTCTGTAATAGCTGCTTTGATTTATTTACCTGCTAAGTCCAACATCTGGACTCTAATGTAGGCAATTTCTGATGCTTGCTTTTAGTCCACTGTGTATGAGTCAATTTTTTTTTCTTTAGCTATCTTGTAATTTGTTGAAAGTTGGACATTGTAGATGGTATAATGCAGCAGCTCTATATTGAAACCTGTAGGGCTTGTTGTGGGGCTTGTTGGTATTGTTTGTCTGTTTATCTGTTTAGTGACTTTGCTGGATTAATTCAGTTATATCTATTTCCCCTGAAGTTTTTAGCTTCTAGTATCACCTTTTAGAGGGTACAACTTTGGACATGCAC
This sequence comes from Sapajus apella, assembly GCF_009761245.1. NCBI lineage: Eukaryota > Metazoa > Chordata > Mammalia > Primates > Cebidae > Sapajus > Sapajus apella. The sequence goes on along the minus strand of NW_022436946.1, from coordinate 9,640,345 downwards.
TCAGTAACCCCGGCCTTCATGCCCCAGAAATGACAATGGGTTTAGCCAGGCTCTTTTTGACAGGGTCTTATCTGGTATCCCTGTTAAACTACTGGGTGGTATGCCTCTATTAGTATTATGTACAGCTGTAAGCCTCCATTACTTGCTAACTAATCACTCAATTGTTTTTGACAAGTCCTTGAGCATAAGTTTTTTCACTATATAATCCAATTAAACTACTGCCCCTCTGCTGAGGTAGTCTTAGGGCCCCATCTCTGAAACTTGCTGTAATCGCAGGAGAACTCGCCTAACAGCCTCATTCCTTGGTTCTCTCAAACTTCTTGCTGGTCTACTAATTTGCTTGCTCCTGTCATGGTGCCTCCTTTATGCTGTTGCATGTTTGTTTGTTGCATCCTCTTAATTGCTCACCACCAAAGTCGCCATTTTATTTTGACAATACTGATAGGCTTAAACTAGCCCACTTCATTTACCAAATAAAGTCAGTCCCCTTAGGGAAAATTATGGATCTCTCTGTTCTTACAGATAGCTTCTCCCATTTCAAAAAGAAAAACAAATACCTCTGCAACACTACACCACTGCTTGGGGCAGGAACAGAGGCCTGTTTTTCTTGGAGTGATGCTTCTATTCTGAAGGAAGTGCTGGAGTGCTGGGCTGGGGCAGTAACCACAGGTCTTGTCTACTTGCAAATTTTGGGGAAAGTAAAATTTTGAAGCCAAAAAAGTCAATTTTTATGTTACTTTCTAATTTACTTTTGTTGCAACCAAAGAACATACTTTCTATGATTCAAATTATTTGAATTTATTGAGATTTGATTTATGCCCAGAAAATGACCTCTTTTGGTAAACATTACATTCGCAAGGAAAAGAATGTGTATTTTGCTATTTGAGGGTAGATACTATATAAATGACAATTAAGTCAGCCCTTTGATAGTGTTTTCTAGGTGTTTCATACCTACATTATTTTTAGTTTGTGTGTTTTATTAGTTCCTAAGGAAGGTATATTAAAATCTATGAATTTGTCTACTTATCCTTTGATTTCTATCAATTTTTGTTACATGCATTTTAAATCCAATTAAGCTACTGCCCCTCTGCTGAGGTAGTCTTAGAGCCCCATCTCTGAAACTTATTTTTAAATACATGTGTTTTAGAAAGCATGCTGATTGGGATTAAGCTTTCTTGAAAAATAAAATCAAGAAAAAATTATTATGAAACATCCCTTTTTCTCTTCCCTGGAAATATTACAATTCCCAAAATACTGTTTGTCTAATATTAGTATAACCACTCTAGTTTCATTTTGATTATTTTCATTATATCTTTTTAATTCATTTTACTTTAATACATTATATCATGATATGTAAATTATGATTATTTCAGGCAGGTTAGAGTTGAGTCATACATTTTCATTCAATCTGACAATGCCTGACTATCATTTACAGTATTTAGACCATTTCTATTTAATATAATTGCAAAGTTGACATTTTCAAAATTAAATCTAATATATTTATGTCTGCTTATTTAGTGACAGGTTTTCTTTCTCTGCTTTTTTTTTTGGATTTACTGAGTATTTTACATTTTCAATTTCTTGTTTGTATTGCCTTATTAATTATGCCTATCTTAGTATTTAATGATTGGTCTAGGGTTTACAATGTGCATTTTTAAATTATCACAATCTATCTTCCAATATTATATATATTTATATATAGTATAAGACACATAATAGTTTAGTATCCTTCTCTTCTCTTAGTTTGTTTTATTGTTTCTATATATGTAAATTGCTGTTTCCATAAATTTAAATTCTATATATGAAAATAGAGTAGTGGAATCAATTATATGTTACTTCATAACAACTTGTTATTATGTTTTACATTAAATAATTTCATTTTAATTTTACAAGGCTGAAAAATATCTTTTATATACATCCCAATATATATACAGTTTTTAACACACTAAATTTGGTATGTGGATTGAAATTTCCATCTGGAATCATTTTTCTTCTGCCTGAAAAATTTGTATAAATATTTCTTGCAATGTGGGTATAGTTTTAATGAGTAATATATTTTTTTTCCTGGAAAAAATTGTTCTTATTTTAAAAATATAGTTTCATTGAGTATATTATCCTAAGGTGAAAGCATTCATTCCCCTGTTTCACCTAATAAGATAATATGCTTTAGATGGTACAAGTGTAAATGTTGGAGATTTCTAAGCCTAAGTTGACTCTGTCACTGGTTCTCTTAGGATATGGAGGACAACTGTCCTATAGAGCATACCAGACCCACAGTAAACTTTCTGTAAACAAGAAATTAGCTTTTCTTGCATTGAGTTTCTGAGATTTGGTGATGACTATTACCATGATATAATCTAACTGCATACTGTTACCAAAAGTATTACTATTAAAGTGAAACTTTCAGTATTTTGTGATTATTCAAGATAAATCATATTACATCTATATTAAAGTCATAAAAAGTAAATTATTATAAACTTATTTCATGCTTTTGTGCCATTTTTAACGTTTATATAATGTTTTCATGAGGATCCAAGAAAAAAATGTATGTCTATATGTATTTAAGCTCTTTTCATGTAATTCTCTTAGCAGCATCCAAAATGTTAAATTGAATATGTAAATTCTATTATCATAAATTGTAAGAGGGACATCTTCTAACTTGTTTCCAGTAGTTTAGTTATATAATATGCTAGATGCTTGGAAGAAGGCAACTGGTCATCTAAGTAAAATATCTTGATGGGAAATCAGGGGCGGCTTCAACATGGGAGGAAGAGTTGCTGTTATTATTTTTCTTTAGAGATCTTTCCATGGTTATTGACTTTCTGCCATTTGAACCAAAATAGAGAAATTTGTCTTTAGGATAAAGCAATAATCTGAATGTATCTAACTCTCCCAAAAAGAAAGAAATTCGGTATCCAAGTGCAAAGTAACTATCTTAATGAGTGACAGGTTGGCAGAAAATAGAACACTTGAATCAATTATATGTAACTGCAGGTGAGAGTGCTAATGGCAGGACTGGATCATTGTGGAGCCATTTAAATAAAACTATTCATAGTTGCCCTATAGTTTCATTTGAAATAAATTCACAAACGTAGCAACATTGTCTTAGTTAGTCAAGGTAGGTCTTCTGAAATCTGTCTGTACATTACTTTCTTCTCCAGAGAATATGTTATTCTTTTAAATAAATAAAAATAATCAAGCCAGTCACAGAAATTCTAATTCAGTAAAATTGCCAAGAATATGACTTCTTAAAGTTTTCACTGCTGATTTTCGTAAACATTTAAGTCCTGCTGGAAATTGTTTTTGGTTTGCTTCTTGTATTATAAGGCATACTCTTGGTTTATAGAACCGGAATAAGCTAAGCCCATGATTCGCTAAAAGAAACTTAAGAAGTGAGTTGACTCTTATCTTTGCCTGGAAGTATTTCTAAAGCATACTCAGAAAGAAAAGGGAAAATGAAAAAGAGGAAGTATAAAGATAATATAAGAAGTTATTTTAAAAGAATACACACACACACACACACACACACACAATCTATCAATCTCTATCTAAAGTCAAACCAGACTTTAATTTTTTTTAACAAATCTTCTGGAAAATGGCAGGAGTACTATGACAGTTCAGCTAGAAAGGCATCTTTGCATTTCTCCAGCCACAAAACTTGATCCACAGAGAATGATGATCATTACATTATATTTTCCATCTATTATACTTTAATAATTAACTTTAACTCTTTAGTTTTGTCTGTTATTTGTCATCTATCCAAGCTAGTTTCTCTGTTGGTCTGCAATAGCTTTGTATACTTACATGACAATTTTACATTTAACATCTCCAAAAAAACGACTTAAATAATGTAGTTTTTAAATGCTGTATTTTATTTGGCTCCATAAAACATTTATAGAATAAGTAAAATTTATAAAATAGAAAACTAATTTTAAAATACCTACTACAATAGGCAATTAGGATGGCACTTATTATCAATTGGTTAATGATTTGACCAACATATTTTAATTATCAAGTATTGCCACTATAATGAGATAGAAACTCCATTTTATAAAAAGTGGGTATTAAGCATAATTTGGGTTACTTGAATTCTGAAAATAACTCTTTCTGTGTATGAACAATGCCCTTGTTTAAACATTGAAGTTCCTTGGAGTCACTGAATATCACTAATACAATGGAAATTAATTCTGTGGAATATTTTAAATTGGCCATGAGGGACATTGTACTGAAGAGCAAACATCCTTTAAACAATAATTCTGACTAAGGGAAATATGCTATTCATTGTAATTTTTAAAATGTATTCATTTAGGATAATACTTTTGATCTTAATAAGTACTGAAAATCATATATTAATTATATATGTATTTATAGTTCTTACTTTAACAGACATATTTAATTTCCTTATATAACCTTTATGATTAAACTACTTAGATTCAATTGAAAAGACACTCATACAACCATTAAAAGGCATACAAATATTAAATACTCTCTTACTCCCTTCTACACTATTTTCCAAGATTTATGAGCAGGGCTTATTTCCTATCAGTGACAATCCACCTAAATCAAAACCTACCCATGCTATTTAACCAGAGGGTCACCTTCATTTCTAACTGTGGACCCTCATATACACTAGTGTACCCACCTATACACAATAACAACATATTTATTCTTTTCCTCAAATAAATCCAACAGTATTGCTTGGCATTTTCAGAAGTCTTTTTTTAAAAAAAGCAGCCTCTAGTTTTTCCTCTTGTAATTGTTCTAATTTCAAGGCCATATTTTATACATGAAGTTTTGTATTTGATGCTATGAACCCCATAAATATTCAACAAAATTTGTGTCTGAGAAGCCAACATAAAATCTATAATATTTATGGTAAATTTTATGGAATGCAAATCAGTAATTTCATACATAACTTTTTATGATTTTTGATGTGTTTTCATTATAAGAAAGTATTTTTCTATAACTATCAATAATATAACCATAGAATAATCTAAATTGATTGGACTCATTTATAATAAACCATTTTAATTTCTGGGAATTAGAAGGAAGAAGTAATTGCAGATTCTGTTATTAAACCACATGATTTTATACTAACACTATCTTTGTCAAATGGAGGAGTCTATCCTTTCAGCCCAAAACATAAGCTTATACTAATTTTTATTAGTATATTTACTACTATGTTTCACCTTAAGTAACCTTGACTATAGGTGGATAAAAGTGAGCAGGAAGTTTTTACTTGCAATTCTCAAATTTTATTTCAAATCTCTGAATTTATTAGTAAGAAGTTTTAGATATGTATAATGTTCAAGACTGTTTTTATTTTAAGACAATCTCAGTCATCATTTTTTTAAAGTGTTAATTCATGTTATTCAAATGTTAAATACAATATTCCAGCCTTCATATGTGCAATTCAAAAGATATACTTCTGCTAGAAATGGAGACCATTCACATTTTAGTTGTATTCCCCTATCTTCTTGGTTATCACACTTAATCTCTTCAGAAGTAAGTATCATCACTTAAAGGTAATATAAATGTATAGCAACCCTTTAAGCCACACTTAGCTAATAGATTGTATTCTTTTGCAAGCCAATTTGTGTTTATCCCAAGATAATGTACTTTACTTGAAGACATAATTGTTCACTGGTAGATTTGCTAACAATAAAATGTGTGCGTACATTTTAAGCTAAATATAATAAATGGATTTCATAGGTATATGAAAATACAATAAAATAAATTAGGATCTGCAGAGGGCTTTTAACTAGCATATATTTCAACCATTCAAATTTCAATTTGTTAAATTTTTTATGTGCACATTCCAATATCACATGTAATATTAGAAGCTATGATTAGAAACAAGCCTGGGGGACTAGATGAATCATAGAGTTGCTAATAGGATATTAAGTCTTTTACATCTACATAGTCATTTGGTTGAAATCTAGCCAGCGTTAATAGAAAACCATATTATAATCTGCCAAATTAAATGACTATGTTTTGAAGCCCAGTTCTGTTAAATAGAGGGCTATAGTTCTTTATGCTGACCAATGCAATCATCATAACATCAAAGATGGTTCATTTTATACCCACTCATAACTATCAATAATTGCTCTCTGAAAAAAATCAATAATGGTTCTTAATTAATATCTAGTGTGAGAATATTTTATGTGATGTAAATATCAGGATAGAAGGAATCAGACATTTAAATATCCTGTATCATAAGAATATTATCAAGATAAATATTTTCTTTAAATGTCCTAACTACAATATAAGAGCTAAAGCTCAAAATATAGTAAATAAAAAAGCACCAAAGAGGGAAGCAGAGTTATTAATCTAATTACATGTCTCTTTAACATATTTCATGGTCTTAAATATAAAAAGTGACAACTTAATAGTCACTAGATCTGAAGCTAGTCCTATGAGATAAAGTAAGTAATCTGTACTTGAGTAACAATTGTACATGTTCATAAAAATTTATGGCTACAATTTAGAGATTTGTTGTAATATGTTTAATACAAAGCATGATTACAAAATTATTTTTATTTTATTTCAGATTGCTAAACTTGTTTTTCACCCATCCAGTCTTATGTCTGTGGGAGAGTTGTTTTAACATGCTCTTGGCATAAAGTATAAAATATGTTGAAAGATAAGCACTTTTTAATGTACTTCTGAGCATTAAGAACATGAACAGTTCTCTAATTCATTAATTTGCTAGTAATTCTCTTCTGATGAAGAAATTTGCCAGTGGCTGTGACCTCAGCTCATAACCAAAGTAATGTGATGGATTTCCATGAGCCATACATGGAAATTAGCTCCATTAATTCATAGTAGATGTTTTCCAACTTGTTTTATACCCCAAAATACCAGGAGAATTTAAAATCATTCATTGACAATAGTTGTTTACCAGGCAATAATTCTCAAATAGAGGTGGGATTGTGGCACATATCAAAATTATCTAAATGGGCCTGTGATTATCTCACACGTCACTTCACCTTAAGATGTCACTATTTCTAGAATTATGTCTGATGTTCCTACTTGGAAGACTTCTTGAAATCATGAGGCTATGAAATTTGGGATTATATGGCTCTCATTTTTTGTTTTCTATTCAGAAAAGTGTATACTCTCCCATGTTTCATGGAGAATACTACCACTTTGGAACACCGATATGAACAACATATATTGTTGTAAGACTGGAGAAAAGAAATACTTATAAATGAATAATTAATGTTATAGGGAAAGAAAAAATAATTTTTCTCTATTTTTCTGAGTGCTTAGCTGGGATGAACTTCTGCAAGAGAAGACAGATTAAAGAGAAAACAATAAATTTATTAACATATAAATTTCATATATACATGGGAGATACTTCAGAGAATGTGTACTTATCAAATAAGTGGTTAGAGTTTTGGTTTATATAGCATCTGCAGCAAGGAACAGTGTATTGTTAGAGAACAAGAAAAAGAGTAAGGACTTTGAGTCTCTGGGGATATCAAATCATGAAAAGACACACAGAGTAGTTCCATTGTATCTACAAGGGATATGTTCCATGGTCCCCAGTGGATGTCTGAAACCTTGGTGAGTACTGAACCCTAAGTATACTACTATTTTTCCCTTCATAAATCTGATAAAGTTTAATAAGCAGATGTAGCTTCTTCAGTAATTTTTCTGTTTTCCAGTTCAAACTTATTTCTGACTCTGTGTAACCATCCCTTATTTTCAGTAAATTATTTGATGTCACTTGTTTCAGGGGATTCTTTGCTAAAGTCTTTAAATAAGCTCAATGCTTTCTGGCACAACATGTTGCTGTTAATTGAAACACATTTCTGTTCATGTTTTTATTCACAAATTTAATGCTATTTCTATCTTAATTGAGTACTTATCATGCAGTGTGGCTGTAACTTTTATAGTTTTGAGGTGCAAAAGCAAAACTAGCACAATTCTCTTTTTTTCTTCTTCCCAATTTCAAGGATAGAAGATTTGTTCTCACTGTAGGTTTTAGCAACCTCAACATACATTTTTTTTCTTTTATTATTAATGAAAGAAGTTTTCACCTTTTCATTTAATAAAAAGCATTTTATGGCTTCTTTTTGGCATTAACGTGCAGCATCACTACTCTTGCACTTTGGGGCTTTTATGAAATCTAATAACAGTGACTTGAACACAAACACTACAATTCTGCAATAGTTGATCTAATAACTGAGACGGCTACTCAGTGATTACCAGGCAAGTAGAGGCTATAGTGTGGATCCACTGGTCAAAGGGAGGATTCACTTCCTGAGTGGGACAGAGCGAGATGTGGGAAATTTCATCATTCTATGTAGAATGGTAGACAATTTAAAACATATGAACTGTTAGTTCTTGAATTTTACATTTAATATTTTTGCACCATGGTTAACTGAAACTGCAGAAAGTGAAATCACTGATAAGAGGAGATTACCGTACATGGAAGTTTGTTACATAGATTCCCTCAGTGTTGTCTCATGACTGATAAAGGTTAACAATTATTTTCAGTGATCAATCCTTGTTCTTTCAGTGGTCAATCCCCTTGGTAGAGAGGGAAGAAGAGACACTTTTGCCTTTGTAAATTTATGTCCTGCTTTTAAACAAATAAGGGGAGGCTAACTTTTCTTATATCTACTTCTTCTGAATTATTTTAACTCAGAATAATCCTGATGTCAAAATGGCATATTTTAGGATGGCATGTTCTGGTCTCCTGCACTGTGTTTCATGGAGTGATAGAAGGTCTAGGGATTGAGGAAGGCTTTTTAGATAAATTGGCTTTTAAGCTGAACTTTGAACAATGAGTGACATAACTAGAGAAAAAAAGGTGTTATACATTTTGGAAAGATTGAAAGAAAAAGGGAATTGACACCAAGGTATGACAGAGTATGACAATTGAGCAAAGGATAGCTAACAAGCATCTCTAAATCCCAGTGAATGTAGTTGATTATTAGAATAGGAAACTCCGAAGATTAGTTAGGTCAGGAGAATGCCTACTGTGTTAGTCTGTTCTCACATTGCTATAAAAAAAATCTGAGACTGTAATTGATAAAGAAAAAAGATTTGATTGGCTCACAGTTCTGCAGGCCGTACAAGAAGCATAGCAGTTTCTGCTTTCTGGGAGACCTCAAGAAACTTAATCATGGGGGAAGGCAAAGGAGAAGCAGGCACATGCCAAATGGCTGGAACGGGAGCAAGAGAGAGAGATGGGGGTGGTGCTACACACTTTTAAACAACCAGATCTCATGAGAACTCACACTCAATGTCATGATAACAGCATCAAGGTAATGGTGCTACACCATTCATGAAGAATACACCCCCATGACCCAATTACCTCCCACTAGCCCCATCTCTAACACTGGGGATTACAATTTCACATGAGATGTGTGAGGACAAAGATCCAAACCATATCACCTACACACCCAAATCTGAAAACAGTAGATCTAGAACAGGTTCAGAATTTGCATGATTCTGATGCAGATGGGAGTTTAAGGACCACATGACATTTGGAATTTAGGGACCATTCCAACAGATTATTCAAACACAATGTATTATATTTACTTCGAGATGTGATGAGGCAAGAGTAAGACACAATTCTTGTTCTTAAGAGTCATATATGGAAACTCATTAAAATAAAATGTAAGAATGCATATACAATTGCTATGCAACAAAGGAGGAATGGAAGTGGAATGTCATTTATTCTGCTGTGGAGGTGATAGAAGTCTCCTAAGAAGTGTTACATGATGTGAATCCAGTTGATAAATAGGAGTCTGTGAAACAGAGTGAAGGGTAGGATATGGAGTCATTGCAATTTAAATAAGTAATTTGAGAAAAAGTAGAGACTTTTGTGAAAGAGGTGGCACATGTTAGTTTTCTATTTCCTGTAACAAATTAGCAAAAATAAGTGACTTATAACTACATACATTTATTATCTCATGGTTTCCATGGGTTAGGAGCTTGGCATGGTGTATCTGAGAGCTCTGCTTTTGGGCACCACAAGGATTCAATCGAAGTGTTGACTGACGTGCGTTCCTTTCTGAAGCTGGGAGTCCTTTCCCAAGCTCACATGGTTGTTGGAAGAATTCATTCCTTGCAGTTGTAGGACTGAGATCACTGTTTTCTTATTGAAGATTCCCCTTCCTTGTCATTTGACCCTCTCATAGGCCCTCTCTTAACAATATGGCAGCTTACTCATTGAAAGCTCATGGGAGAATCTCTTATTTGAGATACATAATCATGAGACTAACCATTCCATCACAATCACAATATAACATAACTTAATTAGGAGAATGATTTCCCAACCATTGGGATACGTCATATTTTTTGGCTCTGCCAACACTCAAGGGGAGGGAACTGTACAAAGCGTGACTCATTAAGGTTCATCTTAGAACGCTGCCTACCACAGAGCATCCAGGCATAGTAAGAAAAATAGCCATAGGTTTCAGAACACAGTCTTCTCTTTGAAGGATGAATCTTTATATAGAGGCAAATGTAAAGCAAAATAAAGCAGGAAATATTCTAGGACCTTTTGATGCATAAAGAAACAAGTTTATCTATATTATCATAATATTTAGGCATGAAATATTGCTTACAGTACTTACTGACATTATGATTAAGAAACTAAGTTGGTTTTATTTCTCTACCCCAAGCAAGCACAGTGACTGGCTATTTGAATGTTTTTGTAACATATATTGTAAATGTTCCATTTCTTTTGAATACTCAAATCACTAAAAATAAATAATATCACTCATTAATTAAATATGATTGTTCCACACCATGCTTGGCCCTGTACTTAATCTAAGTTTATTATATCGACATTTTTCATATAGTTGTACTATTAGCATTTACATTTGCTGTGGGAATATGGAAAACATACTTACGTTGTTTGCCACAAAATCATTAGTGCAATGCAGTGTAGATTGAAGGGGAATGTTCAACAAAATGGATGTAAATAATTCAAACTGAACTTAATTAGAAATAATGTCGTTTTTTAAACAACAGTTTTTCATTGATGTTCTAATAGGCTATTAATAGCAACAGAACAGAATTTTACTAAAGAAGAAATATCACTTGGACAGTAGCCAGACCTAGAGTAATAAAAGCTAGCATTTGCCAGGTAAAAATGGGAAGAAAGTCTACAATCAATGACTCTAATGTCCAGCCTGTTTCAGAGTTGTTCCAGTTAATTATATATGTAAATTATAAAATAAAACTCTGAACTTTGATTTCTAGTTTCTAGGCTATTTCTTTTTTCACTGATAACAGATAATTATTCACCTTTTCAGTAGGGATGGTTTTGAAGTCACTTCCAGGAATCATTTAAAAATAGGAGAATCTAGATTCTATAGATTTTATATCTGTATTTTGAAAATGTTTAAATGCTGTATATACTGTGCTGTGAATATATTTACTGGTAGAACTAATACTCATCAATGGCTTTTTTAGGCCCTACTAGTTGGAATATTGGTTACAGAAGTTAAGTCCAACAGCTACTTATTTTAAAAAATATATTTGGAAATAGATATAAGGAATAAATCACTTTTAAAAAACCACTCCTAACCTGCAACATGAAGCACATGTTTTACTTCATTGAATCCTTGCAATCCTTCTATGCTATGAGTACATTTATCACTCTTCCACATCGATGAAGACCCTGAACAGCAAGATCTTCCATTCTGTCTATTGCAAAATAAGAACTTCAGTCTAGGTCCATTTGACTTGAGAGCCTATGCCAACTGCTTCCAAAACCCAATATTTGTGGGCTAGATAATTGCTTTGAATGAATTTTCCGAGTACCAAGATATTGACATTTCAGCCCCAGTGTTGCCGGGCAAGGTTTGTGGTCTCTGAGGCCCTTGAGCCAATTCAAACGGTGAGGAAGAAATCTTGTCATTTTATAACACATTAAAATTGAGTTAAGGACAGTGCCTAGCTCAGAGAACACTACTGTGAATTGCACAGATCTAACATTGGACATTTGGAATTTAGAAGAATTCTAATAGGAAAAGACATTATTTTCAACAAGTAACCACAAAATTCATCAGAAGTGTACCAAAAATAGGTTGAACATGCAAGCTCAAGTAGTGTTAAACATTAAGAAGAAAGTACAATAAATTCCATGATACAAGAATGGTGTGACTAACATCATGAATGATGTGAAATAACATGAATGATGTAAATATGTCCTTGTGTGCTTTACAGAGACTAGTCAGTGAAGGCTTTTTTTGAGAAGGTACTGTTTGAACTGATAGGAGAGGAGCATGAAGGATCTAGTCATTTAAAAAATCTGAGGGAAGAGTGTGAGAATCCAGTAGAATTCGCAAGGGCAAAAACAAGCAGGACATCATGTTGTTTGAAATTCAGGTATCCTGTTTTATAAAGTGCATTGAGCTAATACGTCTTTAAAATGCCTTTAAAATTAAAACTAGGTGATTAACCCATGAAAACCAAATGCCCCTTATTATTATTTATAAAATAATGAGTAATTTTGGTGATTATTGCTGATTACTGTGAGGTATTAGAGTATTCCATTCTGCAGGATAGATTTGAACACATTGCCCTAAATTTGTCTCAATTGGTATACCTCATAATGGCTGAAGGTAATCAATAGCCCTGGATGGATATGTTTCATTTAAATTGGTTTATTAATAAAAATGGATAAACAATATCAATGTCACTTTTGAGGAATTAAAATGTATTATTTTGGCCAATTTTATTATTTAATAAGTTCTCTCTACCATCTGGTACTAACATAATGGCATTTCTGAAGGGTTCATGATGGCTTTGTTAATTTTTCTGGTTCTATGCACTTGAACTCTTGTAATCAAAAATTATTTAACTGAGATCATTGAGGCATGTCAGAAAAAATATTGTACATCAGGTTAAATTTGAATTTCCAATAAACAAATAATTATTGTCTGATATGAGCATGTCCCAAATTGCATGTGACATACTTATGCTAAAAAATTGCAGGGTATTAATTGTCCTTTTATAACAAAAGAAATAAAATTATTACATTTTCATTTTAAAGGCATGCATAGTAAAAGGATGCTTTGAGGATTTGTGATATGTTATAATTACATTTGAAAAAGATGTCATGGAGAAAGTATAACTGCTATAGAAGACAAGGTCAATTAAGGCTTTTCCCTTGGAAAACTTAAATTTTTTCTATCTACCTGAGAGTTAAAGTTTTAGTTAAATTGCTTTTCTATGATGTTTAAATCATTCTATGTGTGTCTGGGTGTGGTGGCTCACACCTGTAATCCCGGAACTTTAGGAGGCTGAGGTGGGAGGATCACTTGAGGTCAGGAGTTTGAGACCAGCCTGGCCAACACAGCAAAAAGGCATCTCTAGTAAAAATACAAAAATTACCTGGGCATGGTGGTTCATGCCTGTAATCCCAGCTACTCAGAAGGCTGAAACAGGAGAATCCCTTAAACCCAGGAGCGGGAGGTTGCAGTGAGCTGCGTTTGCACCACTGCATACTAGCCTGGGTGACAGAGCAAGACTTTGTCTCAAAAAAAAAGAAACCCCCCCCCAAAAAAGAATCATTCTTATGTATAATTAGATTAAAATGACCACAACATATAGGAATGTTTAGTGAAGTAAAAGGAAGACATATATAATCCATTACTTATTTAATTTTGTTTATTATTATTTTCTACATGAAAGTGTGGCAGGTCATACTTACCAATACTTTGCTAAGGCTGCCATAACAAAGTACTGCATGTGTAAACTGAGTGGCATAAGCAATGAAAATGTATTGTCTCATGTTTCTGGAGGCTAGAAGTCCAAGCATAAAGTCATGGCAGGGCTGGTTCCTTTTGACCGCTGTAAGGGAGAATCTGTTCTTTGCTTGTCTCCTGTCTTCTGGTGGCCTGCTGGTAATCTCTGGCATTCTTTGGCTTGCAGGAACATCACCATCATCTTTCCATTCATTTCAAATGGTACTCTACTTATGGGTGTGCCTGTGTTACAAATTTCCCTTTTATAAGGACACTAGTCATATTAGCTGCTCACTGTGCTCCGGTATGCCATCAGCTTAACTAATTGTATTGGCAATGACCCTATTTCCAAATAAGGTAACATTCTGAGATACCGTGGTTAGAACTTCAAAATATTTGTTTGGGACTGAGGCATTCATGGGTGTTTAACTTGTAACAACATGGCAGAAAAAAATGGACATAAAATTTCAAAATACCAAGGACCCTATCTTCAATTTTGGTTCTTCATTATCTGCACTCCCTTTGGAAATCTCTTAATTTCCTTTTCTCAGTTACATGATTTGTAAAATGGGGCTAATAATTTTAGCGTTGTTTACTTTGCAGGGATTTTGTGTTAACTCAAAAGAAATTGTGATTTTTTTTTTTACCTGCACTATCAAGTGAAATATGAATCAGCCCTTCAGGATAAAGTTGGGGCTAAATAAACTATCAGTCAAAAGATTACTGGTGAAAGCACACCATTAATTTTTAGTGATTTAAATAGAACCTAGAAAATAACTCTGAAGTCACTCTCAACTACTTCTCTGCATTTTATCAATCAATTAGGTCAACAGTGGGACCTAATAGTGTCAGTTCATCCATCTTTCTCTGCCAGTATAACCACTACCTTGTTCTATGAAATTTATCTCTTAACAGGTATTTAAATCTGCATTATTAACTCTTTATACCTGCCCGCATTCTTTTTCAATATAATATTACTCAGAACAATCTGTGAACTTGGCATTAGTTATACAATGAAGAATAGTTCAGAAGGACCTCATCTTAATTAATTGTCTTCGCCATGACCCTATTCCCACTTTCAAGAAATCTCCTTGATGTGCTTACAATCTATTGGTGAATGCAGCAGACAAAACAGAAAAGAAATAGAAACCTCGTTAATAATGTCTATTAAGTTTTCATATTCTGATTTTAAATAATGAATAATAATATTGGGAGAAAAAATAGAAAATTAGGAGCCAATATTATTGTAAATGAGATGCAGTAGAAAAAAAAAAAGCAAGTTAACCAGGTTAATCTTTTATGGCCAATAGTAGCTTATTCCAATAATTCAATGAAGGTTTATAGTTAGAGTCTTTAGTTATATGTTTAATTACATTAACATTTTAAAGGAAAGTTACCGAAATGATTTTATTGAAGATATCAAAATACTAAATTCAGTACTGTTTCTTACTGAAAAACAACCTGTGTGAGCTAGACATATAATGAAAATATTTTTATATAAAATGCAGGTACCTGAATCTATCAACAACATCATTTCTTATTCAGTAATTTTGAAATGCAAACGCACAGAAAAGAGTATTATGAATTGCAAGATTATTGCAATGAACATTTGTATATACTTTTAGATTCACTATCTTTGAATATCTTACCACATTTATTGCTCCTTTCTCTTTCCCTTTTAACTATTTGAGAGATATTTGACAGACAGGATACTCATTTATTTCTAAACACTTTATCACATGTTGCTTACGTGATAGCATTCTCCCACATAGCCATAATACAATGGTTATGATCAGAACATTGAGCACTAAAACGATTATCTACTATAGACCCTATATTTAAATTTCCTCATTTATCTCAATAGACTTTTCCCAGTCTTTGATCGTATGTTGCATTTAACTGATATGCCGAGGTACTTACTGTCCACCAAAACAGCATTTTCCCTATTGGTGGTGTTGTTGACATTGACTTAAAAAAAAAAATCAGATAAGCTCTAGGACTTATCTCTTAATTTTAATTTGTCTGGCTAGTCTTAGGTTAAAAATTTTTCGCAGGAATTCTACTTAGATTATGTCTGTTGCACTGCCATTTTTGGGGCTTCACACTTGGAGACTTGGAATATCAATGTGTTTCATTTTGTTAATGTTTGGTCATTGTTTTCTATTGCTGTGCAACAAATTATCAAAATATTAGTACCTTAAAACAATTCAAATTTATCTCACAATTTCTGGGAATCTGAAGTCTGACACATTTTAACTGGGCTCTCTGCTCAGGATCTCACATGGCTGAACTCAAAGTGTCTGTCTGATGCATCGGGAGGCTTGGACTAGGGAAAAGTCAGCTTCCTCTTTCAACTTGGCAGAATCATTTTCTTGCAGCTGTACTACCGCAGTCCCTATTTGCTTGCTAACTCTTGGCCAGATCACTGTCAGCCTCTAGATTTTGCCCATAATTCCTTGCCACATGGTTTCCATGGGCGATTCAGATCCATAGCTGCTGCTGCTTCTCTGTTTTCTCCCTTGTCAAAAAGCAGAGAAAACACTGCACTTTGAAAACCCTCACTTGATTAAGACAGGACTAATCAGGATAATTTTCTTTTTGCTATATAGCATAACATAATCATGGGAGTGATATTTCATTATGTTCATAGGTTCTACTCACATGCAATGGAAAGTTACTTTCATGCCAGAAAGTGACAACAATCAGATTTTACACTGTTTAAAAAAGTGTGAAGGCAGGGGTTTGGAGGCTGGAAGGGGTTGGGGCTTGGGGATGACTTAGAATTACTTGGTCTTTGAAAGTCTTAAGGATTCACATAAATATTATTTGACCTTTGTCTTTTGTGTGGGTAGTTATTTGATACAGCCTGTTATTTCCATGGAAATTGACTCCTTTAAGTGCTCAATCAGTTCTACTGGGGTCAATTTCAGTAAGCTTTTTTCAGAAAAAAGTTTATAAAATAAAATTTTTTATACTTAAAATATTTTAATTAAATATTTTTATTTCAAACATTTTATAAAATATCTTATAAAATGTTCATATAAAATATTTTATATAAACTTTATAATGTGTCTGGGCCTGGTGTGGTGGCTCAAGCCTATAATCCCAGCACTTTGGGAGGCTGAGGCGGGCAGATCACCTGAGGTCAGAAGTTCAAGGCCATCCTGGCTAACAGGCTGAAACCTATCCTTACTAAAAATACAAAAATTAGCCGGACATGGTGGCACACGCATGTAATCCCAGCTACTTGGGAGGCTGAGGCAGGAGAATCCCTTGAACCTGAGAGGTGGAGGTTCCAGTAAGCCTAGATGGCGCCCCTGCACTCCAGCCTGGATGACAGAGTAAGACTCAGTCTCA
>NW_022436946.1:9506269-9623170 GCF_009761245.1 Sapajus apella | reverse complement strand
ATTTTGAATATTTATGTTCTGTATTTTTTAAAAATGATGTCATCTGGTTGCTTTGTTAAAAGTATAGCATTTTTATTCACTAATTACTTTTATATTTCTGTTAAATGACCTCTTCAGTTTTTATACTTGTTTTAAGAAAAAGAATAGCAGTAATATTTTTCTACGTGTTCTTTGAACAAAAAATTCTCCTTCATCATATCAAATAAGTGCTGTCTTCTTTGTGTCACCTCTGCCTTTAAAATTAATACTCAACTTTTAAATCCCCCTTTTAAAAATTATATTTATATTTTATTCTTATTATTGTATAATCTTATACTTTTATATATTGTCTTGTTGAGCATAATTGAATTGCTCGTTTCTTACCTCTTATTCTTTGAATGAACCTCACTATTCAAAAATGATCTTTTAATGTAATAGTTTTACAAATATTTTAAGTCTTTATTTTCATAGACAAGTAAGAATGACTTAAATTTTTCTTATTATTATCTTTGCCCTATTTTAAACTCAAGCCCATATTTACCTTAACAAATTAGTTGAATTAGTTGAAGATGATGACACTTTTCTTCTTTGTAAAGGGATTGTTTACAATCTGATGATTTTGTTTTCTTTTTTTGCAAGTTTGAAAGAAATGACCTATAATCCATTCCTTAGCTGTTCTTTAGTTTCTTGTTGCTGTTATCATTTTTACCTATTTTGTTCAGAATTTTTACTGTTCTATTTAAGTTGTCTCATTGATATGTCAGTTTTGGTTAATGTCTTTTTTATTTTTTTGAGACGGAGTCTTGCTCTGATGCCCAGCCTGGAATGCAGTGGTATGATCTTGGCTCACTGCAACCTATGCCTCCTGGTTCAAGTGATTCTCCTGCCTCAGCCTCCCAAGTAGCTGGGACTACAGACACATGCCACCACGCCGGGCTCATGTTTTGTATTTTTAGTAAAAATTGTGTTCCACCATGTTAGTCAGGATGATCTCCTGACCTCATGATCTGCCTGCCTTGGCCTCCCAAAGTGCTGGGACTACAGGTGTGAGCCACCATGCCCAGCCTTTATTTTTAATTTTTTAAGACAGTGTCTTGTTCTGTTGCTCACACTAGAGTGTAGTAGTGTGAAAATAGTTCACTGTCTCCTTGACCTCCTGGGCTCAAAGGACCCTCCCACCTCAGCTTCCTGAGTAGTTGGGGCTATAGGCCCATGCTACCACACCTGGCTAGTGTTTTTTAGAGATGATGTCTTGCCATGCTTGCCTAGGCTGGTCTCCAACTCCTGGGCTCAAACAACACTCCCTCCTAGTCCTTGCAAACTGATTACAGGTGTGAGTCACCTCGCCCAGCTGGTAATTGTCATTTTAAAATAAAAGGATCTACGTCATGCATGATTTCAGGAGTCTTCATATCTATACACATAGTATATTTATATACATTGATTATGTTTTTAAAAATGTCTACAAATAATACTGAAATTTGCAGATTGTTCATTTAGTACTGAAAGTAGAAAAACTACTTTATTTTTTTCAACAATTAAATTTTGTATCTATCTAGTAATTTTGCTTTAACTTTTCATTATTTTCCACTTTATTTCTTGGTTAACTTGTTCTTATGCTAAAAACGAAACTCAAATCTTTAATTTTTTAATTTTTTCTCATCACTTTTTAATCATAAAAACACTTAAAGAAATGAAATACTTTAGCCACACTCCAAATTTTTGTCACAGCATATATGTTGGCATTTAAAAATGTGTTAGTGATATCTGCATCTTTTTTTCTGAGCTCATTTGTGTGTTTGTATGTGTGTGTGTGTGTGTACCCTTTCAATGCTTCTGTTTGGTTACTTAAAAAACTATTACTATATTTTCTATAATATGATTTGAAATATGTATATATTATTTACTTTTAAATATTCATTTTCTCCATACCCTTTGAAATATGCACAATTTTATAATTCTATAAATTTTATAAAGTAATTTTTAATATTTATGTCCTTAATTTATTACATATTTGCCTTCTTTACTTATTAAAGTATGAAAGTGGTGTACTCAAGTTTTCTTCTAAAATTATTTTTCCCCTTTTCCTTGAATTCTTACTTTTTCCTTATTGAATTGTGTTGCTCTATTTCTATATACAATCTCAAATCTCAAACAGGCCAACTCCTGATAAGCAGTAAAGATGTGTAATAATAATAACAATAACAATAGTAATTTTATTATAAGATAATAATGATAGTTGTGAGAATTCCACCACTGACTCTGTGTGTGGTATGGTATGATAATGGAAATAAGGAAAAAAGCATGAGGCAAGAAAGGCAGCTAGAGTAGTATGGGAGATATTACTTCTGACACTAAAAGCAAATAATAGTCTTGACGTGTGTGGATTGCTTAATAATATTTTTTACGGAAGTCCAATATATGGCTACAAAGCTAAACACGTCTACTGTTCAGTTTCTATGTCAGTATCCTTTCTATCTTGCAAACGCCATGCAGGTTGAGTATAGAAAGTAAGAAATAAGAAAATATAAACCACTTTTAATAATATTCATATATATTTAGAAAATAAATATACTGAGGGTGTATTTTAGTTACTTCTTTTCTATGCATGTTCACATTTGTGCTGATTTAATTGAGAACATACTGAGGGACTGTGTTAGAGGGACTTTCTAGGGTCAGCTGGAGGCTTTGTTTCCAGCAGAGGACTTTCCTACCTCTGGCCAGCTAGGGGCCTTTGTTTCTACTTTCCAGCCTCTGGCACGCTAGGCAGGGGTTTTGTCTTGGGTTTTCCCGCCTCTGGCTCTTGGATTTTGGGGCTCTTAGACTCAGGGTTGTAAAACAGTAGCCAATCCGGTGGATTCAAAGATTAATTAATCCAGAGGAAGCTTGAAAGAATCCCTCTCATTGAATGAGAATATGAATGGGGAGGGAATAACTCAGGGGAAAAGAGTTAGCCGCCAGAGCCTGTAGTGGCACCTCCTCTGGGTCCACTTCCACAGCGTGGAAGCGGTCCTTTCACTCTGCCTAATAAACTGCACTGTCGCACATTCTTTGGGTCCATGAGCTGTAGCACTCACTGTGACACCAAGACCCCCTTTTCCCATTCTTTGGACTTAGGGTGGCAAGAACCTGCAGCAAGTCTGATTACAATATGATTAAACTGATTCTATATTTTAGTATCCTTCTTTCCCAACCTATAATATATTGTAAAATGTTTCCCATGTCATTAAATGGTCTTACATTATATAAGTGACTCTATAATGACCTTGTTGCTGGCTAGGTGAACAATCATAATTCCTCTTCCTGGCACACAGGAAATTTCCCACCTAAACTATGTGCCTGTCTGATTTAAAAATACTACATATATCATGTTTGTTTTTCAGGATTGTTTTGAGTAGTCAGAATAGCAATAATGAATCAGTAAATGCCAAGGTCAAAAATGTAAACACATTGAATCAAACGCCCTGTCTGTATCATGTTGACAATTGAAGCATTCTGATTCACTGCTATTACTTAAAGAAACAGACAAACAAACAATGTGACCAGCAAACAAACACGTCTTTTAATGCAGGCATTTCTGGGAGGCAAGAGATTTAGAAGGGTTTAATTTGTGTTGTCATCATTGTCCTGCATCAGGAGAGTATTTGTGTTCTTGTGTTCAATTCACAACCTCCCTACATAGGCCTCACAATTTTAACAATAAATAGGTACAGAAATATCAGTGTGAAAAATCTCCATATGGAATTATTGGTGTGAAGACTATTTTGTGAAAAATAAGCCAATATATAGATAGCTACAGTCCAGTGGAAGGAATAAAAAAAAAAAAAAACACCTTAAATACCCACTTTATTCTCATGAAAAACATGAATCCTTGTGTGCAATATGTTTTTTTTCCCTAAAATATCCTTTAACTAAAAGTCAAGAAACAGGCAAGTTAGCACTTCCGTGTGCTCTAGAGAAATGACCTTTGTAACCCTTTTACTTTCTTTCCTCCTGTTTCACTCTTATTCTGTTTTTCAACTAAAATTTTTTTCTTTTAGTTGGCATTTCATGCAAACCAATGTTGTTACCTTTGGTTATGATTTTATATTTTAACCTTATTTCCTCTTTGACATTTACCTTTCCATCCATGATCTGTTTTTCCCTAGCAGCAGGACCTTCTTCTCCTTCTGTGCCACATAATAATGAGATCAAAAGGGTAGATGTGGGATGCTCACAGCCTGATCTCTACTGCAGTTAAGACTGCAAGGTTAGTACTATTATTATTTCACGTTTAGCTTCTTTTGAGTTGTGCCCGTGGAACAAGTAATGAATGTTTTCTGAACTCTCATATTTTTCTTCCACCTTCCCTCTCCACTTTTCTGCAGCATTAATGGCCAGAAAAACAAATATTGTTTTGACAGCAGATTCCATGTAATATATACAGACCAGGTTTTGTATATAACAATCATTCTTGAGTTAGCCAGTTTTAAAGAACAGTTAATAGAGAAAATCACATAGATGTGAAAAATGATGTCATTAAATCTTTTGTTTTTCTGCTCTCTCCTCTTGCTGTAAGCAAACACTTATTATAAATGTCAGAGAAGGAAAATGTCCTGAGAGATTTGTGTCCTTTTAGCTTGAATGTTATGGCTGTGCTCTGAGGAAGACTGTTGCAATATTTTATACTAAGATAAAAATATGAGTTTTATTTCTCATGAAATTGTCCTGAAACCTCACGTTTCACCTCAAAGAAATAATTATATGCAGATAAGACAGCTATTGTTAACTCAGTTTAACAAATGTAACTTGCTCCCCTCAGAATTACCTGTTTATACTTTAGAGTATATCTAGCTAAGATATACTAAAAGTTCCAACTTCCTCTTATACTAAATAGGCCACTGTGTGGGCAGAGATATTAGTCAGCAGAATCGCCAATCCATGGTGATGAGTAATACCTCTTAATGTTTTCCAAAACCTATGTACACACAACTTGCCTTAATATTCCCCTGCACGCTTTTTAGAGAAATGGGGAAAATGTGAGATATGAAGCATATTTAGAATAAGTGTTAATTCCAAACAGTTTTAAAATAATACAAGGAACTACGTGGAGATTTCAATTGGAACAGGTTGTAGAATTTACTTATCTCAGTGTCTCAGCAGTTTTGCATTTCAACAGCAATCACTGAGGGCTAATTTGAGATGCTTGTATTGCTAATTGAGGGTGTGTTTTTTTATTTTTTGTTTTTCATAGGAACAAGGACTTTGTTATTTTAAAATAGTATGCTCAAACATTACTTCATTATCATTTATTTGACAAACCCAGTCTTGAAGTACATTTACCTATCAACTTAGCATTGAAGCCTCATGATTAGTGTTGATACACCGTTTTAGAAAATGAAAGCTCACAATATAATGGAAAGTGATTAAGGTAAAAGAACAATGTGATTTCCTGTTTCTCTGAAGTATTTTTCAAAATTTATTGGTTCTTTCGAACAAAATCCTATTTCTTGTGTGTTAGCTAGGCTTATTGGCCCAAATCTTCCGCCATCCCTGTAGCCATACCCTTACTCTGACGTCGTTATGGTTGGAACATATTTCCTACTCTTGACTTTGGAATTGATTATGTGATTTGCTTTCATAAATAGAAAGAGTCAAAAGTGACTTTATGCTATTTTCAAGTCAAGGATTTAAGAGGTCTTACTTGTTTCTGTTTATCCTTTTTCACTTCTGTCACTATCATGAGAAGAATCTGTGCCAGTTAATCTGCCAGTCAAAAGTGGATGATAAACATATCACGCAGACCCACCCAATGTTATCTAGAAGCTTTCAGAAAGATGCCTGTTAGTACAAGCCTCTGAATGTGATACTGGTTTAAATCAGCCGAGCTTCACAACATTGTGTATCTGGGAGGATAAATAAATATTGTATTAAACCACTAGGATTTGATTTAATAGTTTTAGTGATATTTAACTGACTTACAATGAATAGCACATATTTAAATTACACAATTTGGTGAGTTTTGACATATACCTCTAAAATCATCACCACAAAATTACCATCACAAGATAATGAATATAATTA
This sequence comes from Sapajus apella, assembly GCF_009761245.1. Lineage (NCBI taxonomy): Eukaryota > Metazoa > Chordata > Mammalia > Primates > Cebidae > Sapajus > Sapajus apella. Next base: position 9,617,128 of record NW_022436946.1, on the reverse strand, counting down.
TTCCCCAAATTCCAAAATTTTCCCGCACTATTTTATGTTTGATTTCTTCAGTTCATTCCTTACCCCATCCACAGAAACCACAGATCTACTTTTGGTCACTATAGATTTGTTTGTATTTTCTGAAGTTTTATCTGAATGAAATAATATAGTACATTTTTTGGGGGTCTGATGTCTGTCTGTAAAATTATTTTCAAGATCGTCCATGTAGAAGTATGTATCAGCAGTTTCATTGCTTTTTGTTTCTGAATAGTATTCTACTGCACGGTTGTACCACAATTGTGCTACTCATTAACCTTTTCAAAACTCTGAGTTTTTTCACTTTGAGGTTTCTAAAAACAAAGTTCTATGAGCATTCAAGTACAACATTTTATATAAACAAACGTTTTTTCTTTCTCTTGAGTACATAACTGAGATATATTACATTTAACTTATTAAAAACTGCCAGACTGTTTTCCAAAGTGATGGCACCATTTTGTTGCAGGATTTTTATTGATCCCTTTGCCAGTTGAGGACCTCTGGCCAGTGATGCTAGAGGCCTCACTCAGGGCATACTACCTGCCGCAAGCAGTTTTTGGCCCAGTTGAGCCACTGGCTTGTATACTGGTTTCTTAGTTCTTGTACCAAGCCCAAGAAGAATGCAGATGCATTGACAATCGAAGAATGGGCAAAACAGGGAGTTTTACCAAGTCATGAAACAGATTTTGGCCAAGAGGGGAAGGGCGGTTGCCCCCCAAACCGAAGGCAGGAAAGTTCCCTCAGTGTTGCTGAGTCTTGGGCCATTTTATGCGCTCAGAAAAGGAGAGGGGCAGCCAAACAGGAACAGAAGTTCTCACTCTGGGTTGTGGGTTTCATCTGCGACCAGCAGTCTAGTCTTTCAGTCTTCAGACTGTGTTTGGCTTGAAGGTGGGGTTTCACCAGAGACCTGCCTTTATCTGCCTAGATAAAATACACTGATGTGAGTATCTTTCTATATGCTTATTTATCAGCCACATATCTTCTATGGTGAAGTGTCCACATTTTTGCCCATTTTTAGTTAGGTTTTTTTTTTTTTTTTCTTATTAGTGAGTTTTGTGAGTTCTGGATTTGTTTTAGATAGTCTTTTATCAGGTATGAGAATTTCAAATATTTTCTTCTAGTCTGTGACTTAGTTTTTATTCCCTTAGTGGTAGTTGTGAAAGAATAGGCACCTTTAATTTTGATGAAATCCAACTTATCAATTAATCTTCCATGAATTGTGCTTATTTGTATTTAGTAAGAATGATTTTGTACTGGAGAGTTTATAGTTTTGGATTTTAAATTTTGAGCTTTGATCTATTTTAAGATAAGTATTTTATATATGTGTATGGTTGAGGTCAACATTTTTCTGGATTTTTGTTTGTTTTTCAAATTGTTATCCAATAATTCCAACACTGTTGTCTTTTGCCCCCATCAAATTGCCATAGCATTTAGTAAATAATAAAATTGGGTAACACTTAGTTTTACTGTTCTGTTTGTGTATCCTGACTGTAAAATCTCAGTTTTATTTACTGTTGCATTATAATCAAATTTGCTATCTGGTATTGTCCTGCTATCATTTTGTTCTTGTTCCTCAAGGTTTTTCTTTTTAACAAATTCTATTCTCTTGCATATTTGTATGTATTTTTAAATCAGCATGTCAATTATGATTTAAAAAGTCTACTGAAATTTTGATTGATATTACATTGATTCTATAGATTAGTTTGTAGAGAATGGACCACTTATAAAAATGTTGATTCTTCTCATCCATGATATGGTATATCTATCCATTTATTTAGTTCTCCTTTAGTCATTTAATCTATGTTTTCATTCGTTTCTATTTCTCTTAGCCACATTTGCAGTTTTTAGTATACAGTTATTACAAATCTCTTATCAAATTTATTCCTTAATGTATAATATTCTTGATGGTTATATAATGGCATTGCCTTTCAATTTGAATTTCTTATTGTTTGCCTTTATTATATATTAATAAGATTTATTAGTATATTAATCTTGTGTTATATAAACTTACAAGGCCCAGTTATTAGTTCTAGTAGTTTGGTATAAATTTAATAGATTTTCAAACATTGCCAATTTTTTCATGAGCTAAAACACACATATTCATTTTTTCCTTTACTAACTATATGTTTTTAACCTTTTCTCCTTACCCTTTTCCACTTGTTTGAACTTCTTATGCCATGTGAAGTAAAAGTAATGAGAGCAAATTTCTTTGCTTTGCTCCCCATCTTCAGTTATAGTATTCAATTTTTCAGCATGGAATACATTAGCTGCATTGTCTGGATTCCCTTGATGAGGTTTACAAACTTTACTTGTGTTTCTAGTTTGCTGAGAAATTCTAACAGAAATGCATACTAAATTTCTTAAACTGATTTTTCTGATGTCTCTTGAGATAATTGTCTCTTAAATGATGTATTACATTAATTTGATTTTAAAATATCAAATTAACTGTGAGACAAATACTGTAGGTCACAATTTATTATCTTTTTAATACATTGAGTTTGATTTGCTAACACTCTTATAGAATTTTTTCATTTATGTTCATGAAAGACATTGGTCCGTATTTCTCTTTTAGTTTCTTGTTATGAGTAATGTTGACTTCATAGAAGTTACCGGGAAATATTCTGTCCTCTTCTATTTTTCTAAATAGTTTATGTAAAGCTGGTATTGTTTCTTCCTTACATGTTTCTTGACTTCATCAGTTAAATGTCTGGGACTGGTGTCTATTTTTGAGAAGGTTTCAGGTATACATTCAATTTCTTCTATAGATATATATGTGAATTCAGATTACCCATTTCTTCTTTAGTGAACTTAGCAAATTACATCTTTCAAGAAATTTTCCCTTTTCATCCAAATTGTCGAATTTGTTGATATTAGGTCATTAATGATATTTCCTTAATAACTTGTTAATATCTGTAAAATCTTTAGTGATGTAACTATTCCATTTATAGTTATGGGTTATTTGCATTTCCTGTCTCTTTCCTTATCAGTCTGATTAAACATTAATCATTTATTCATTTATTTATTTTTAGTGAAAGGGAATCTTGCTGAAAGTCAGAATTTAGTTTCATTGACTACCACGATTGTCATTGTTTTCTACATCATTTAATTCTGCTCTTTTCTATAATGTTTCCTTTCTTCTGCTCACTTTTATTTTCTTTTATCCTGTCTTTTTTTAAAGGTAGAGGCTAAGGTAATTGACTTGGGACCTTTTTGCATTTATACTATATGCTATTAGTGTTATAAATTACTCTCAATATTTCTTTAGTAACATTCTACTAACTTTGATATATTTGGTTTTTAATTTCTTTCCCTGAATATTATTTTTAACTTCTATTTCAATTTCATGTTTTATTGATTTATTAGAATTAGGTTATCTGGTTTCATGATTTTCTTGATATGGTTGATAAAAAAATTTCTTTTACCAAATTAAATTCAGAGGTGTTTCAGCAATGAACCCTTCATGAATCAGGCAGCTTTCTGAGGCAGCATAGGCTCAGATCCTCCAGCACAGTCTTGTGGTGAAAGACCATTTATGGACAGAAAAACGAAAGTGATGAACAGAAAATGGAAGTGAGGTCAGAAACAGTTGGATTGGTACAGGCTCAGCCTTTGTCTTATTTGAACACAATTAACAGTTGGATACATTTTATTGGCCAAGACTCGACAATTGGCTCAAGTGTAGGTTACATCTGTTTACACCTCCACTTTTTATAGTTCATAATGTGCAGAAAAGCCTTTAGGCCAAACTTAAAATATTTAAGGAGTTAGCTTTAGGCTAAACTTGATTTAGCATGGTTCAATTAGTTGTTATTAATTCAATTACACTGGTCACCGAATATATGGTGCATCATACTTTAAAATATATTGAGACTTATTTTATAATGCTTAGTGTATCAACCATCTTAAGTGTTTCATGTACACTTGTAAAGAATGTGTATTCTGCCCTTGTTGGGTGATATATCCTATACATATGGTTTAGGTTGATTTGTTTATTAGTGCTGTTTAAATGTTTTATGTCCTTTCTGAGTTTCTACCTATCTTTCCTACCCATTATTGAGGCAAGGTCATTGAAAATTTTGATTATAATTCTTGATTTGTATATTTCTTCTTGTAGTTATGAAACTTTTTTGATTTACGTATTTTGAAGTTCTTTTATTAGGTGAAAAAATGAGAACTATTTTGTCTTCTTAATGAATTGATTCCTTTATTATTAAGAAATAGCCCACTTTACCCAAGCCAATATTCTTTGTTCTCAAATCAACTATCTGATTTTAACACAGCTACACTTCAGCTTTCTTTTTATTATTTGCATGAGAAATATTTTTTATTCTGTTACGTTTGATATAATTTATTTACATTAATATTAGTTATGTGTAGGCAGCACATATATTTGGGTCCTTTTTTTCACATTTTCTTATCTGAGTCACTTTTTTTGGGAGTATTTAAAAACTCCATATCTAATGTGGTTCTTAACAAGATTGAGTTATGCCAGTGATCTTGCTATTTACAGGTATTGATCAACTTACGACCTATGCAACTTATGACCATTCAACTTTACGACCACAATCGCTAGCCACGACTGCTCTGCGTCTGGCAGCACAAACGTTGCCCAGCTGGGCGTACGACAGTGCGGGACAATACATGTATATGCTATATCATATCATTATTAGTCATTTTCTTGCCTTCCTTACTAAAATGTGAGTGGTTTATATCCCTATATCTTTAACATTAGAACATACTAAGTTTAAATTATATTTGAACAAGATATCCAGATGACATCTTTTATGACGAATGCTACATATTTGTATCCCATGGAAAGTCACATAAAATTGTGATGATTTACTTTTCTATTTACAATGATAATAAATAAATACCTGGCAACTAGTCCTTTTTAACCCTAAGACTTAACATAGTTCATACTCTTCTGCTTTTCAAAACTCATCATGTGCCGTGGTTTTTCACTTCAAACCATAGACCACCGTGGTTCAGTGATCTGTGAATATTCCACAGTTTTACACAAGGCTGCACCTTTACCACAAGTTAAGGTGGCTTTTTAAAAATGAGTTTTGACAAGAATGCTTTCATACTAAGCATTCAGGTCAACCTTTACTACTGGTAATGCAGTGTTTTACTTAAACCTGATGAATGTAAAAATAAGAAACAAAATGGTGTAGAGATGATACAAATGGCATAAAATGAACAAAGAAAATTAAGATATATAACAATAATGAAAGAAAATTATGATAAAATATGACTTAAAGATTTTTATAACATCATTTCACAGTACTGTACATATAGCCTACTCAACTTACAACCAAATCATGTTACAACCGGTCTGTCGGAACCAATTGTGGTCGTAAGTCGAGCACTAGCTGTAATTTATATCTTTCCCCTGTCATCATTGTTTCACTGTTCCTCCTTTCTGTTTCTTTTTAGGTTGAATACTATTTTTTCAATTATCTTCTTTATTGGATTATTATCTGTACCTTTTTGGGTTATGTTAGTGATTGCTTTAGGGTTCTTTTGATATACATATTTCACTTTCATAGTCTGTGTGCAAGTAATATTATACCACTTCACATTTAGTATAAAGATTTTGTAATAGTGCACTTTCATTTCTCCCATCCTAGCTTTTATGCTATCATTGCCTTACATACACTATTTATATAAATCCTACAGTGTGTTGATTTTTTTTTGCCTTAAACAACTCTCATGATTTAATATATAAGAAAATATGTTATATTTAATCACATGTTTACATTTTTGCACTTTTCTCTGTAGATATAGACTCTCGTCTGAAATCACTATCTTCCCGTAGAATTTTTAAAAATATTTATTGTGGTTAAGATTTGCTACTTATAAATTCTTTCAGCTTGTAAATGCAAAGATGTCTTTATTTCCTGACAATAGCAAGGTTTTGAAAACCTTTTGGCTAGATGTAGAATTTGGGGTTGTCAAGTTTTTCTTTTAGTACCGTAAACATGTTGCTTCACTGTCTTCTAACCTGTGTTGCTTCAGATGAGCAATCTGCTGTTATATTTGTTTCCCTGTTTGTATATGACACTTCCCCCTCTGGCTTATTTTAAAATGTTCCCCTTATCTTTGATTTTAAGCAATACAATTATATGTGCTTTTTGCACTTAGAGTTCATCTATCCAATTATATTGGATAGATGAGTTTACTGTTTTTACGAAATGTGGAAAATCGACCCGATATTCCTTTAAATATATTTTATAATACTTTCTGTCCCTCAGAGACTCTAAGTACACATGTAAGGAAGTCCCTTGAAGTTGTTTTGCCACTCACCGTACTCCTTTCATTTTTAAGATTCTTTTTTACTGTTTGTATTTTATTTTGGACAGTTTATATTGCTACGCTTTCTAGTTCATTGATTTTTTTTCTTCAATGTTTAATCTGCTGTTAATCTTAAGTAGTATATTTTTTAACTCCAGAGCGTATTATCTAGCTCCGGAAGTTCTACTTAAATGTTCATCTTTAATGTTGCAACCCTCTATTTTAAATACTCAGTTTGTCTTCTATCTTTTTTAATGCAGTACAGTTATCATTACTATTTTAACAGTTTGCTTGAGTGATAAAATTAGCTACTATTAGCTAATACTTGAATGATAGAATTAGCTACTATTTTATAACAGTTTGCCTTCTAATTCTATTACTTGAGTAATTTCTGAGTGTGTTTCTATTGACTGACATTTCTTGTCATTATGGGTCATAATTGTCTGCTACTTTGCATACTTAGCAATCTTAATAGGATGCCAGAAATTTTAATTTTAATTTTGGGGTATTTTTTTTATTTTTTAAGATGAAGTTTTGCTCTTGTCACCCAGGCTGGAGTGCAGTGGCATGATCTTGACTCACTGCAAACTTGTCTCCTGGGTTGAAGCGATTTTCCTGCCTCAGCCTCTTGAGTAGCTGGGATTACAGACACCCACCACCATGCCCAGCTAAATTTTTTTGTATTTTTAGGAGAGCCAAGCTTTCGCCATGTTGGGCAGGCTGGTCTTGAACTCTTGATCTCAGGAGATATGCCTGCTTTGGTCTCCCTAGAGGCAGGGATTACAGGTGTGAGCCACCGTGCTTGGCCTGCTGCTCAATATTTTTGGATTCCCATTAATATACTTGAATTCTATTCTGAAGCACTATTTGTTTAATGAGAATAGTTTGATTCTTTCTAATCTTGCTTTTAAATTTGTTATAAGTGATCAGAACAGTATTTTACTCCTGGATTTAGGCAACATTCGTCTGAGTACTTTTTCTAATGCCCTGTGACTCACCAGATTTTCTACTTTGGTTTGTTGGAACACCAACAATTCTCGACCTTGTATAATCTTTAAGGATTTTTTTCTTTGTTTTATTTCAGTGCTTTTTCTCTGGCCTCTGCTATTCTCCTTATATGCATATACTGATTCGAATCTATCTGATGACTAGGGATGCTATTCACCGGTTTTCAGAGCACTTTCTTTCTAGTTAACGCTCTCTTTTCTAGTGCTGCTACCTGCAGATTCTACCTGTGTCAGTCACTACTATCTCATGTTCATTTTCTTAAAAGTCCTGTGCACTGCATCTCAGCTCCACTGCCCTAGGCAGTGTTCTGGAAACTTATGCAGATACTAAGCTGGAGCAATTCTAGGACTTACCTCACTTTCCTCTTCTCTATCACCTTGCTGCCTAGCGTCAAATATAAGTAAGCCATTATAGCATGTATTTGTCTCTTTTATTTTAGTTATTTTGAATATGAACATTAAGTCAGCCCTGTTGCTCAATCTTTGCCAGAAGCAAAATTCCAGTCTATGTATTCTTTTTTTTTTTTTTTTTTTTTTTTTTTTTGAGACGGAGTTTCGCTCTTGTTACCCAGGCTGGAGTGCAATGGCGCGATCTCGGCTCACCGCAACCTCCGCCTCCTGGGTTCAGGCAATTCTCCTGCCTCAGCCTCCTGAGTAGCTGGGACTACAGGCACGCGCCACCATGCCCAGCTAATTTTTTGTAGTTTTAGTAGAGACGGGGTTTCACCATGTTGACCAGGATGGTCTCGATCTCTTGACCTCGTGATCCACCCGCCTCGGCCTCCCAAAGTGCTGGGATTGCAGGCTTGAGCCACCGCGCCCGGCCTGTATTCTTAACATAGGCAACGAGGCAATTCAGTGATCAACCGTGAGTCTTTTCCATAAATGGCACGGCACAACTTTGAAAATGTATGGGAAAAATTAACTTTGGTCCCTACCTCAGGCTATGCCCAGATTTAACTTGACATGCATCACAGACCTAAGGTAAAAGTCAAAACTTTAAGTTAGAAGAAAATTGTATATAAGCTATATTCCTTAGAGATGGTACGAAATAAGCACATATTAAGATATAATCAAAATTAATTACTTCTCAATATTCTCAACACAAAACATCATTAAGAATATGAAAAATGCAAGCTACAGTCTGGAGGACAAGTTACTTGCTTACAGAGTACTAAAAAATATGTATAGAATTTAATACTAAAAAAGATAAAGAATTTTAAAATTTAAGGAACAAAAGTTAAATAGCCCCTTCTCAAAATTAAAAAATATGTGAAAGAACAAAAAGCTCATAAAATATTGTTCATCATCGTTAGTCATGAAGGGAATAAAAATTATAACCTGGTGAAATAAATTTTTGCAGCCACAGTGATGCTCAGAATTAGAAACTATCACAATCCTAAATGTTGTTGAGAATACAAAGCACCTGGAATACAGTAGAATCATTTTGGAAAACTTGTCAGACAGATAGAGGGCTGGATATAATTTTATATGTATGTTTGTGTGTGTATCCAATCAATGGATTAATTTCTATGTTTTTATCCAAGAGGAATAACACAGAAGATTTGTGCAAGAACGTTTATAATGGCTCTCTTCATATTAACTAAAGACTGGAAACAAAGCAAATGTCCATCAATAGGAGAATAAATAAACACACGTGATAATTCTTCCTACAGACTAATATTTATCATGAAAAATCAAATAAATAATAAATTACAGATGTACAAAACAACAGAACAAAATTTAAAACATTATGCTAATTTTTAAACATTGTGAAACAATGAAATATTTTAAACATTATGAAAAGTGTAGATATGAATAATTTTACTACTATAATGTTTAAAATTAGGCTAAATCAGCCTTTAGTGATGGAAATAAGAATTGTCTGCAGTGGGTGCAACAAGAAGAATGAGATAATTTTCCATTGTAATGATAGTGTTCTATACCCTAATTTAGGCACTGGTTGCATAGATTACACATTCATTAAAATTCATTGATATCTACCTTGAAAATCCATTTATTGCAAATTACATAAATTGTCCTTCAATATAAATTAAACAGCATCAATGCAGATAAAAGAATAGAGCTTCTAACACTATGACAATTAAACTTTGGCCATTTTTGAGAGGTCATGTAAATTTTAAAATATATTGCATGATAATTGTATATTCTAAATATAGACATCTGAAGCTGAGTATCCTTATCAATGATGGCATATTGTTCAAAATATTGTACAGAAAATCACATTAGAAGATATTCAGTGTATGTATCAGTTTTTATAGGAATGGCAATTGGTTGATACAATAAACATATCATGGGAATAATGGAGGCAAGTCAGGCAAACCTTTTTTTTCTTTCTTTCTTTCTTTTTTTTTTCTTTTTTTTTTTTGAGACAGGGTCGCATTCTGTCACCCAGGATGGAATGCAGTGGTGTGATTACAGCTCACTGCAACCTTTGCCTCCTGGGCTCAAACAGTCCTTCCACCTCAGCCTCCTGAGTAGCTGGAACTACTGGTATGAGCCTCCACACTTAAATATATATACATATTTTTTGTAGAGATGGGATTTCACCATGTTGGCCAGGCTGGTCTGGAACTCCTGGCCTCAAGCAATTTGGCTCTCCTCAGCCTCTCAAAGTGCAGGATGACAGGCATGAGCCACCATACGCAGCAAGTCAGGAAAACCTTCGCTCAAGATTTCAAAACTAATGAGTGCCTCTACATCTGTGATCTCCTTAAATTAGAAATAAAAGATTAAAAGGTGAAAGAAAGAAAGCATAAAATTTCAGATGCAATTACCTAAATATAACCCTGAGCTTTGTTTATGTAAAAACAAAATGTATTATTCAGGGTTCTTCAGAGAAACAGAATCACTAGGAGAGATATATGTATATGTGTGTGTTTGTGTGCATGTGTGTATTTGTGCGTGCGTGTGTGGATTATAAGGAATTTGCTTACACTATTGTAGAAGCTGAGAAGTCTCAGCTGAGAAGTCTAACAATCTGTAGTCAACAAGCTGGAGACTCAAGATAGCAGTGACATAAGCCCAGTTCAAATCTGGCATCCAAAAGCAGGAGAAGACCAGAATCCCAGTTAGAAGACAGTCAGATAAAGAAAGTGAATTTTCCCTTACTCATCCTTTTTGTTCTGTTCAGGTGTTCCATGGATTGGATGAGGCCTACGTATACTGGGGTGAGCAATTTACTTTACTGAGTCTATCCATTCAAATGTTAATCTCACCCAGAAACATCCTCAAAGCCATGTCCAGAATAATGTTAACCAAATATCTGGGCACCGTGTGTAAAAGTCAACTTGATATATAAGATTAATCATCATAAGCAAAGTGAACAATCAGGTGCCCTGCACAAAGTTCTGCCCACTGGGAAGATCTCCCTTCCCCACTGTCATTTGGGGATATCCCAGATAGGAGCTGTAATGTTGCAGCTGCCTACTTTGGGGTGATGCCTGCATATCATGTAATGTAGGCCTGAGCCTTCTCTTCTTCTGTTGATCGCAGGAGATCTCCATGAGCCAATACATGCAGGCTGGAATAAAGAAGGCGGTGTGGCAGCAATGGGGCCCATGGACATTTGGTCCACTTCTTCATGTAACTTACTTGGATATTCAGTGCCTGCCTGGGCTTCATCATTCACATTCCATTTCCATTTGATGTGCTGTGCACTCGCAACTTTAGGGCTTGGGGGGTTAGACAAAACCCAATTCATGATGGGGGGCTCATGTCATGTGACAATTTAGTGGCCCACAGTTAATTATTCAGTTTCTAAGGCCCAGTTACAGGCCAAGGGTGTTTTCTCAAAAGGAGAATAGTTATCTACAGAAGATGGCAGAACTTTGCTCTCAAATCCCAACGGAGGGAACGGCATCCTTTTCTATCACTCACACTTCAAACACCGTTGGATCAGTTGGATCATGCGTCCAAGTGCAGAGCAGCTTGCACTGCAGCCTGGACCTGAGGCAGAGTCTTCTACTGTTCTGGGCACCACTAAACTCTGACTGCTTTTTCAGGCCACTTGGTATATGGGCTGCAAATGAGGAACATGGCCTACGAAATCTGAAGAGGCCCATTAGGCATTCTGCTTCTCTTTTGGTTGTAGGATTTGGATCTGTAACCACTTATCCTGTATCTTGAATAACTCAACATGTTCCATACCACTAGACCCCTAGAAATTTCACTGAGGTGAAATTACTTTCATTATACTCTATGTATTTTTCATATTTTCTTCTTTCCTGTCCTATGCTATTTTCAAGTAATGTTGTACAAAATGTTTCCATGTTGACACATATATAAAAGTGAAGAGTTAAGAAAATTATATAAAAATTAAGTTTCTGAATTTTTTTTTCTAAAAAGGAAAAACACTGTACCATGGAATAGAAATAAAATTATCATTGTAATGAATCACCCTTTTAATAAGGTGTCTTAATTCCTGACATTTTGTTTTGGTTAGTAGGATATTGCATTCATATATCCAGCATGAATATAAGTAGAATACATGCTTTACTAACATTTATGAATAATTTACTAATGATTACCTAATGTGCTTACTTTTTTCTTACAAATTACTCCAGTAAACGATCATGACTAACATATCTTTGGAGCCTTATTGCAATAGGGAATGTATTACGCACATGAAAGAAATTCAGCAATGTATACTTTGCTAAATTAAATAGCATGTTGGATGAAATAAATGACATATTCCATACATGTCTGGTCAATTTATTATTTCTCCAAGGCACTTATTCACATAGATAAAAGTTGAAAAATTTTATTGCTTATTTCATTGAGATTTTTATTATTTTCATATTACTGAGATTAGTAATTATTATGGTGAATACATTCTATGGTAACTTATGGTTTAGGTTCAGTGTTAGGTTATTTGCACTATTCATTATGAACATCAGATCCCTTTTCTATTTTCAAGTCAATATTATTCTGAATAATATTATTTACAAGTCAACGATTCACATTCATTAATATGCTTAAGTCTGTGGATAAACATATTTTTTTCTATTACATGAATCATAATGCAACAAGCTTAGAAATCTACTGTCATAATAGAACACTCACACCATTAAGCTTTATTGGCAATATTTTCATATTAGCTGTACTGTCAAGAAAACATATTCTATGGAGTGCATTGAAATAAACATATTTGGTGAAGCCAAGGATTTCAATGTTTTGGTATTTAATTAGGATAGAATATGAGAGACTGATACTGTGATAATTAATTGCTTCACGTAGATATTTGTTAGATATTTGAGGCATGCTTGCATTGACAATCTGTGTAGTCCTCATTTTGTCACTCATCATGATCTTTAGATCGTTTCTTTCTTTACTAGGGCCAGAAACAAAGTCAGTGAAGTCTGCTCTATAGGTAAATTAAAGAGAACTACTCTATACAAATTTAAGTAAAACAGATTTGAGAAGGTTGATTTATTTTATCCGGTATGTGTCATTATTCCTCTGGAAAAATGATTTCCACCTTTCTGAACAGAAAGTATGTTTTCAAAACAAAGTACTGACAAGATATTCAAATTGTAAATGTAGCCTTCAGAATTTTCTGGGCTGGGAAATATTTGTTGATCTGGAATAAATTGTACTTATAGAAACAGATAGGACGGTTTTAGCTAGCTGTCTTGGTCATAGCTTTATTCTGTATCCTTCCACAGTGTAACAAGTACGCTGTGAGACAAGAAAGTATATCTGCGTGTTCAATCTTTTGACTCCACCTGAGATGAAGTTGCTGTGCTCCTAAATCAATATCTCAGTGTTGAGTTGATTACATCTTTGACGTTTGTAAAGGAATGAAAGAAACCTGAGGTATTGCTCTTTTGATAAGTGGGAATGTGTGAGAACAACCCAAGTTATAACTACCCAGAGCTGTTATTTTTTCTTTTCTTGTCAGACCATGCTGTACACAGAACTGGTTTGGGAATCCGAATCCTGTTGTAAACTGTAATTAGTGCAAACTACCACTGAATTGAGAGGGACTGGCTAGGTGAAGGCTGTCTTCTCAAGAAGAATACTAACAATGCACCAAAATTACTAATATAATTCACTTTTATTTCTAGGTTAAATATCCAGACAGTGTCTACTCTTGAAAGAAGTTATTTGTATATTAATTGCGTGTATGTCTAGGGTGGACGGCACTACTGTTAAGGCAAGGGCACAGATGTGCTGATAATTACTGGTTATTACCCACTGGGTATGGAGTTTTAGAAAAGGCTATGTCCTTCTTGAGGTTGGGGGGCACAAAAGTAACAGATAACTGGATGGCTTCCATAAGAGGAAACCTGTGCTTTCTTATTCTAGTACAGTAGGACATAATACTTCATTGTCTAGGGAACATCTAACTAGATAGGAGAATTGTAACTGTCATTCAAGACATCTCATTTTATTTTCCTTTTGCAGTAAGAGAACAGCCATATATAAAAGGAGATTGAACAGGCACTTCTCAGAAGTAGTTTAGGAGAATGTTCTCAAAGTAGCTTCCACTGGTCTGCCCTTTCTAGCTTTCAATGTATAACTGTCAACAAATATGAGACTTATTTATCTAGAAGGGAACTATTAATAGGGCTTTTGTAGGTTGAGAGCAGGGTATACGAAAATTACTCATAATTGTACATTATTTCTGAGATTTTGTAGGTGAGTGATTTTTTGGAGGGAAGCCTTTTTTTTTAGAGAGTTTTAAGTTAACAGAAAAATTGGAAGGAAAGTAGAGTGATATCCCATATACTCCCTGCTGCCCTAGCAGCATAGCCTTCTCTATTAACAACATCCTTTACCAGATTGTTACATTTGTCAGAATTGATGACACTATATTGACACATCATTTTTATCCAGAGCCCATAGTTTACATTATGGTTTACTCTTGGAGCTGTACATTCTGCAGATCTGAACAAATGTATAATTTACATATCCACAATTACAGTATCATAGAGAGTAGTTTCACTGCCTTGAAAATAATCTGTGCTTTGACTATTCATCTCTCCTTCTCCCCTAATCCCTGGCAACCATTGATAGCTTTCCTGTCTCCACAGTTTTGTTCTTTCTAGAACAGCATACGGTGGCAATCATATAGTATGCAGCCGTTTCAGACAGGGTTCTTTCACTTAACAAAATACACTTAAGTTTCCTACATGTCTTTTCATGGTGTGACAGCTCCCTTCTTTTTAGGACTAAATAATATTCCATTGTCTGAATATACCATAGTTTTTTTATTTATTCACCTAGAGGAGGACATCTTGGATGCTTCCAACTTTTGGCAATTATGAATTGCCAAAGCTGCTATAAACATGCATGTGCAGGTTTTGGTGTGGAGATAAATTTTAACCCCTTTGCTTAAATGCTAAAAAGCACAATTGCTGCATCATATAGAAAAAGTGGTGTGGAGTTAAATTTTATCTCCTTTGCTTAAATTCCAAAAAGCACAATCACTGCATCATATGGAAAAAAGTATGTTTAATTTTAAAGAAACTGCCAAATCATCTTACAAAGTGGCTGTACCATATTGTATTCCCACCTGGAATCAATGAGAGTTCCTATTGTTCCACATTCTATCAGCATTTGGTGTTGTTGGGATTCTGGATTTTAACCATTCTATTTTAATAAGTCTATAGTGATATTTCATTGTTATAATTTGCGTTTCTGATATGATACATGATATGGTGCATCTTTTCATATGTTTATTTACAATCTGAGTATTCTTGTTAGTGAGGTTTCTATTAAGGTCTTTAGTTCATTTTTACTCCAGTTTTTTTTTTTTTTTTTTTTTTTTTTTTTTTGTTTTTTTTTTTTTTTATTGTTGAGGTTTACCCTTTTCCTATTTGCCCTGAGAATACTTGCCGGGGGTGCTTGTGGCTACAGCATTTACCCTGAGATAACTGTTGCAAACGATCTCACTTTTATTATTATTTTCTCATTGTTCTAGTATTGCGACTTTGGAAAGAAAAGACACTAGTCTATTTATAGCATCCTGTTTTAGTAGTGGTATTTCCATTTAAAGCATGTAGGAATCCTCAGTTGCTGAAAACGGCAAATCCTAGAAAACATAGTATTCCTACGCATGATGTTAACATCTTTCTCGAACAGTTGTTGGCCAAAGAATCATTTCATGAATCTGGTTTTTCCAAAACAGGTGATTCCGGTGATTCAGATGATTCTGATGTGAGTTCTGTTTACGAATAACTTCAAGAACAGTTTTTATATTTTATTTTCACATTGAAAATCAGTCAGATTTGCTTCAGCTTCAAAGAGCATCTTTACGTAAAATTAAATGAGTGCTGGCAGTCAGCTGCACTTTTATTTTTCGAAATAGGAAAAAAATTAAGAATTCTTTGCATATTTTGTATAACATTATTTTATCAAATATGTCTTTTGCAAATACTTGTCTCCCAGTCTCTGGTTTGTGTTTTCACTCTCTTGATTGAGTGATTTTTAAACTATGTTCCATAGAGTTCTAGAAGCAGCACAGACAGCCATTGAGGATGAGAAGGGACTAATTACTGGCCTTGGGTGTATTATCTATATCACCAACAGCTGTTTCATCCTCATTGATTTGATGTTTCCCCATATCATTTTGTTTGAAGAATATTTACTGCTAAAAATGTGATAAGATGTAGGTCTGGTGTGGGGAAGTCTTTGGAATTAGAAGTAATTTCTCCCCCATTCCTTTTTGTATGCCACAAATTCTTATTGGGCACGTTTGTAGCTTAAGACAGCAGTAAGACACAGAGGAAGGAATAGCGTTCTCCAATTTGTAGTGGAAACAGAGTAAACAGAAAGGTAGGGTAGCTGTTCTGATGATCTTAGTAAGACAATAAGAGATACAAAAGGAAAAGTGGAGCCATATATGCAGAGGTAGATCAGCTTGGTTTCTGCCATGACTAGAAACAAGTTAATGACTTCCAGTCTATGAAATCAAGTCATAGATCAGTTTGTTTGGGTTTTGAGCTCTTTATTGGTAACTTATTCTTTTCCTTTAATAGAGTTAAGTAAAGCATTTTGGTGAGACTTCAGTAGCCTCTATCATTTAATATTGAATCATATATAATCAATAATAGAAATATATGTATATAATTGAAAAAAACTGAATATGAGCTATTATATTACTTAACAGCTTTGATGTCCTGTGAATTGTTACAAAAGAAAGTCTGGAAAAATGTTTATAATTAACAGTCTGCATTAATAATTCATTTGCATAAATCCAAAATCATGGGTTTCAGTCTTTCTGTAAGGCATATTAATAGCTCATAAGTACAAATGCTTTAGTTTTGGTATAGTTAATTATTATGACAACTTAAAAAGCTGCATTGCATATTATGCAATAATTTTCTGTTAGAGGCTATTTAAAGTTTCAAAGGACTTGATATTTTTGGAAAAGAAATAAATTTGTAAAAAATCTAGTTTTACTATTTTAATTTTAACGTCTAATTAATATGCTTTCAGTTTATCTTTAAAGGTTCTTTTTGATTAAGCATTCAAAGTCGTGTAGAAGTTTAATTAAATTAAGCATGTTCTTACAATACTGATGAAATTAATCATTCTGATCCCTGTTTAAGTAACCCTTTTTCAAAGATTATCAAATTAAACATAAGTCTACACTCGAAAAATAGAGAATCTAGATATTAAACCATATAATTAATGCCAGAAAATACTAATAGTTTTAATACTTTGTTATTTTTGACTCTATACATACCATTACTTTAGACAAAATATTGTGTAGGGAAAGGTCACTGAATCAAGGTTCACAAGTCCTGGTTTCTAGCCACCAAATTGAATTCATGACCTTGAGAAGATGACTTGACCTTTCTAAGCCTGTGATTCTGCAAATGTATAATGCGAGGTCTATTTTGATCCTTTTCAATTCTGTGAATGTAATGCATTTTTATTTGGACAGCTACCGAATATTTTCACTTTGTTTTCATGAGAAAAACTTTAATAGTTATAAAAATATACTCACCTAAAGTTATTTCTTTTGTATATATGTCTGAAATATATATCCTGCTAAGAATGACTTCAAGAATATGCTTTGCTTACTATATACAGCCAATATGAGAAGCTGTCTACTACTTCATGAAGCACAGTATTGTAGAAAGCATCTTTTTACTTTTTTAAAAGAAAACCTATTGCTCTGTAGCTCTCCTTTTCTTTTTCTTTCTTTTTTTTTAATTATACTTTAAGTTCTGGGGTACATGTGCAGAACGTGCAGGTTTGTTACATAGCTATACATGTGCCATGGTGGTTTGCTGCATCCATCATCCCGTCATCTACATTAGGTGTTTCTCCTAATGTTATCCCTCCCATCCCCCTACCCTCTGCTCTCCTTCCTCAGCCCCCTGCCCTCCAACAGGCCCAGTAATAAAAACAGCATGGTACCGGTACCAAAACAGAGATATAGACGAGTGGAACAGAACAGAGGCCTCAGAAATAACACCACATATCTACAGCCATCTGATCTTTGATAGACCTGACAAAAGCAATGGGAAAAGGATTCTCTATTTAATAAATGGCAAAACTGGCTAGCCATATGCAGAAAGCTGAAACTGGATCCCTTCCTTATACCTTATACAAAAATTAACTCAAGATGGAGTAGAGATTTAAACATAAGACCTAATACCATAAAAACCCCAGAAGAAAACCTAGTTTACTTCAGGCCATAAGCATAGGCAAGGACTTCATGACTAAAACCCCAAAAGCAATGGCAACAAAAGCCAAAATAGACAAATGGGATCTAATTAAACTAAAGAGCTTCTGCACAGCAAAAGAAACTATCATTAGAGTCAACCAGCAACCAACAGAATGGGGAAAATTTTTTGCAATCTACCGATCTGACAAAGGGTGGATCCAGAATCTAGAAAGAACTTAAACAAATTTACCAGAAACAAACAACTCCATAAAAAAGTGGGCAAAGGATATGAACAGACACTTCTCAAAAGAAGACATTCATGCAGCCAAAAAAATATGAAAAAAACTCATCACCATTGGTCATTAGAGAAATGCAAATCAAAACCACATTGAACTGCCATCTCACGCCAGTTATAATGGTGATCATTAAAAAATCAGGAGGCAACAGATGCAGGAGAAGATGTGGAGAAATAGGAATGCTTTTACACTGTTGGTGGGAGTGTAAATTGGTTCAGCCATTGTGGAAGACAGTGTGGCGATTCCTCAAGGATCTAGAACTAGAAATACCGTTTGACCCAGCAATCCCATTACTGGATATATACTCAAAGGATTGTAAATCATTCTGTTATAAAGATGCATGCACATGCATATTTATTGTGCCACTGTTCACAATAGCAAAGATTTGGAACTAACCCAAATGCCCATCAATGATAGACTGGATAAAGAAAATGTGGCACATATACAACATGGATTACTATGCAGCCACAGAAAAGGATGAATTTACGTCCTTTGCAGGGACATGGATAAAGCTGGAAACCATGATTCTCAGCAAACTGATACAAGAACAGTAAACCAAACACCATATGTTTTCACTCATAAGTGGGTGTTAAACAGTGAGAACACATGGACACAGCGAGGGGAGCATCACACACTGTAGCTCTCCTTTTCTAGTGAGACTAAACACTACCACTTGGATGGATAGATAGATAGATAGATAGATAGATAGATAGATAGATAAAAAATATACAGAGTTAGATGTGTGGATGATTATTGTCCATAACACAATATCATATACATAGAAATGCTTGTTTGTAGTTGAGAAGATACTCAAAATGCCTATACTGAACAACATACTACATAATATATTTGTGAAAGGACCACTTTGTAATTGCAATATGAATAGACACACATTGATGTTAAAAATAGCATATCTCTGGCCACACAGATTCCAAGGAAGTCTTGAGCAATGTTAAAAGTAGCGTATCTCTGGCCACATAGATTCCAGGGACGTATTGAGCAATGGCAGGCAGCAAACTGTTCCCAGAGCAATGAGGATCCAGGAAAACTAAGAGTCAGACCTACTGGCCAGTTCTGGTAATGTTGAAAGATATGTTAGCCAAAAATCTAATGTAAGCTTTATAAAGCTTAGCTCATATTCACTATCTCAGCAGTATTTCCCATTCAAATGAAGTATGACATAGAAAAAAACTTCAAAATCAATCAAAATATTTATGGAAATTTCGGAATCAGTGAATTGGAATTACCTGCCATGATACATATAATCTTTAAGTGAAATCTCCTATAAATCTGCTAATTCTATGTCTTATATTGTATGCCACAGCTTCTGTCCTTGACACTCAGTCTTTCATTTTTCCTTCTCTATTCTTAAACTAATCCACCCATATGAGCCTGTTTCCCTTCTACTGCATAGTTGTGTAGCTCTTAATGTGCCCTTTAATGTCAAGTAGTCTAGACTTTCTAATATGCTTCTAATTCTCTTCACTCACAACTAGAATTGCCACGACAAAGTGGCATACAAATTCTCAAATACTAATGGCTTTTGTCTTCATTACATGAACAGTACAAGACTGTGAGATAAAAACAAGAAATCCAATATAAGCATGTGTCAATATTCTTGAGGTCTACCGGGAAGGGAAGTTGAAAACTAAACTTCCCACCAAAGGAATCCTGGTTGGCTTCAGACTTTATAGTAGGTGTACTAGCTATAATCAGTAGATTCAAAGCAGATTTATGTAATTCTCTGAAGTAAGATCCAATCTCAGGCAAAGTAGAATCCTGAAAATTATCTAAAAGTAGAGCTTTGGCCTGTTAGCTCTAGTGATATGGGGAGCAAGGAATCA
Source organism: Sapajus apella (assembly GCF_009761245.1). Taxonomy (NCBI): domain Eukaryota; kingdom Metazoa; phylum Chordata; class Mammalia; order Primates; family Cebidae; genus Sapajus; species Sapajus apella. The sequence continues at coordinate 9,597,027 of NW_022436946.1, read as the reverse complement.
GGGGAGAGCAAACAGGCAGTAAATTCTTGCATCGAGAATCTAGAATGAAGAGAACACTGAACAAATTAAACTTACAACAAGAAGAATATGGAAAAAAAGGAGCTTCAGGGTGCTGTCGTATGTATATATAATTGTGATTTCCCTTTAGACACAGCCATCAACTTTAAGGAAGTTGGATACTCACAGAATTTAGAAATGTTCATGGGCTGGTTCGAATTTGACTGATCATAATTGTAACCATTGTGGCGGCAACAGAACAGTAAGGACCTAGCAGTTATTATCATACGCAATAATTATAAAATATTAAACTGTGTCTATCTAGCCAAATTTTATGAGATTATTGAAATTCAACCATTTCTAAGGCACTAAACAGGCAAATTCCTATAATTCATACTAACAGATATATGCGTACACACACACATATATATATTATTAATTGAATGTTTGTGCTCCCTCAGAATTCATATGTAGATGTTCCTCTAACTTACGATGGAGTTGTGTCTTGATAAACACATCATAAGCTGAAATATGGTAAGTCAAAACCTGTATACTATGCCTGACCTACTGAACATCATAGCTTAGGCTGGCCTAGATTAAATGTGCTCAGAACACTTACATTTGCCTACAGTTGGGAAAAATCATCTAATGCAAAATTTATTTTATAACAAAGTTTTAAGTATCTCATGTAATTTGTGGCATACTTTACTGAAAGTGAAAAACAATATATTTTACTTTCATGCCATTATAAAGTTGAAATATTGTAAGTCTAACCATTTTAAGTTAGGGACCACCTGTATTGAAATACTAACCCCCCAATAAGATGCTATTAGGAGTTGAGGCTTTGTGGAGGTGATTAGGTCATGAAAGTGGAGCCCTCATGAATGGGATTAGTGTCCTTGTAAAAGAGACTTCGGAGCTCCCTCACCACTTCTGCCTTGTGAGAACACAGCACACAGCAAACAAATAAAAATAAAAATAAAAAACAACAACTGGGTCATCTATGAACAAGAAAGCCGGCCCTCACCAGGCACTGAGTTTCCTGGTGCCTTGATCTTGAACTTTCCAGTCTTCAGAACTGTGAAAAATAAATGTCTGTCATTTTAACTACCCAATCTCTAGCAGTTGAAACTAACTAAAGCAATAGGCAACCAGCACTCAGCAAAATCCTTCCATGGTTTCCTCAGCCTTGTACTCAAATATGTTTGGAACATAAAAGAGACACAGGTAGACATGTATGCTCATATAGGCAGTCATACCCTGGAGAGCTGCCCACCTTGATCCTGGAAGGCAGCCATCACCATTACGGATGTATTTCCTAAAACGGTTTATCCTTGGCAGCATCAAGTTCCTAACCATGTGAGTCATATCTACAATTGTGGATCTGAAAATTGAGAAGTCTTCCCCAACTTCAGCTTCCTTTGGGCATTCCACTGGATTTATGAAGCTCCTGTTCACTATAATAAATTGACCTATACTTAAAATATTAAGAGGGACTTTTGCTTTCCTTATTCATAGAGCAATTAAAATCACCCTTTGCTGAGGTTTTACTTTTTATGTAGGCAATAACCACTGATGACAGAAAGAAGATTTTAAAAAACATTCCTTCTTTCTAGAAGTTATTAGAAAAGGGTATTTTATTCTTAGTCATTAGTCAAGCATATTTTCAAATAACTTGGTAAATAATAGGTAAAATGATTGGGCATGTGCTAAGCACAATTCTAAGTTTTCTGCGTGTATTATCTTATTTAAAGCTTACAACGGTCATAATACACCCTCATGCCCATTTCAACAATAAGGAAGCTGAAACATGCAGAGTTTGAGAAAAATGCTCAAGGTTGAACAGCTCATCAATGATAGTCCTGATTCAAACTCAGGGCATCTGACTCTGGAGCCACGGTTCTTAGTGTGCTAGCATCACTTGACAACAAGAGAATATAAAGTGCCATGGAATAAAGATATAAATGTTATATTTTTGGTTGGGTCAGTGGAAGGAAATGGGATCAGAGATGGAAACTGTGGAATGGAGATAGTATTGACTTGGTTTAAAGAGACATTTGCCTGACAGAGAATTGAGACTGAAGAACAGCATTTTAGACAAGATATGTACATTTAAAGATGTAGAACCATAAAAATACACAGAAAATTTAGCAAATGTTGAGAAGCCAGATGTGCCTACAATTCTGGCTCCATGGGATGAGAGAATGGTACAGGAGTCTGTAACGGTAGAATGGGGCCCTGGATGTCTCTTGCAAAATAAATAAGGTATATTTTTTAATTCTGGCATGTCTTTAAGTCTACTCACTAAAAATAACTAAATCATTTTGTGTGCTTGATTGTGAATAAGGAAAAGTGAGATCAGCATGTTAAGGGTGAGACACGTAGTGAGGTCATCCCAGGTTCAGAGAATGAATGACATGAAAACTACTTTAAGGTTTATGAACTAAGGCTTATGACAGTTTCTTTCCTGAGTGTATAGGAACTTTTTGAACTATCAGTGGTTTTGTGTAGCACAGAATGAGAAGATGTCAGTAATAAATAGTACGAGGGGAGAGCTGTCAGATTATACATTTTGTGCATGGTGTCTTCTTAGGGATGAAGATTTACAGGACAGGCTCTTGGCATTAAAGGAAAGTCACCAAGAGCATTTGTGTGGGGTCCTCACACTCATAATGTGCCTTTGATAATCCATCATAATGAATTCAAGAATAATAGAACTTGTATTTGTACATTTAATCAAAAGCACTAACATGTACTTTTTATGAGTTCATTGTGGTTAGTGAGTATTCCTCAATTTGGTATTTTAGCTGTTACCTTTTACTTTTTAAATTTAAATATTCCTTAAATGTATTTTAATCTATAAGATCTGCGACTATCTAGTTCATTTCCATTCAATTTCTATGACACTGATTACTGTAGTTCTTTTGACTACTTGATATTTTTCTTAAATGTCTTCAGGCCCACATCACCAAGTATATACTTATGTGCAAAGAAAGGGCAACATGTATATTTTGCTGATAAAGATATTAGATTTGGTAAGTGGAATTTGTTATTTTTATATAAGAATAGTTTTAGTATAAATTATTTAGAAGCATTTGTCACACAAATTGAACTGTTATTAGTGTAAATTCATAGGCCTCAAATTAATTTTATGCACTTTCAGCCATGAGGAAAAGACTTTAACTTCTGTTCTATTTCTAATATATGCTTTAAAATTAGCATGCATTGTTCATATATTTTAGTATAAATAAAGATTATCTTTTATTTTTTTTGAGACAGAGTCTTGCTCTGTCGCCCAGGCTGGAGTAAAAAGGTGTGATCTCAGCCCACTGCAAACTCAGCCTCCTGGTTTCAAGTAATTCTCCTGCCTCAGCCTTCTAAGTGGCTGAGATTACAAGCGTGAGCCACTATGCCCAACTAATTTTTGCATTTTTAGTAGAGATGAGGTTTCACCATGTTGGCCAGGTTGGTCTTGAGCTCCCAACCTCAGATGATCCACCTGCTTCAGCCTCCCCAAATGCTGGGATTACAGGTGTGAGCCACCTCACCCGCCTAAATATTCTCTAAATTGTTACAACTACATTGAGATCATAGCAGAGATAATGATCCCAAAAGTATTAAAAAGAGGTAGACATTTCTGTTAAACATGTTCTTCTATTTTCTAACGTGATCTCCTAATTACTTAGCACACACAAAAAATGATATACTAACTGAATAAATTAGCTGATAAGCAAAAAAAAAAAAAAAACCAGATTTCTAGAAAGGTTAGTTATAATTTCTCAGCTATGTTTCTGTCCTTTTTAACTAATCACAATCTAATTTCTGGTATTTATTATTTTAGTGAACTATAATATTAAGGATATCAGAATTTTCATTGTTGAGTAGTAAAAGTTTAGGATTAAATATATGCTGTTGGAACATATTTTCATTTAAAATTAAAATAATTATTTGATTATTTCATTTGTTTAAAATAAATTATTACTATTTGTTATTGTAGGCCCTATAAGGCATACAATATTATTTCAAATGTATTTCTCAATAAAAATGTTGAACAATTATCCAAAATATATTGTTATAAATTTTAAAAATTGTTGATGTCTGTAATATTGGGAGTATCTACTAAGGCATCAGAAGTATGAGCATGTTATTTTTAAATGGTAACACTAAATTTTACAGTAAAACATTTTAGGCGTTATACATTTAATTTAAACATAAAAACTGAGTTTCAGCATAGTTTAGATAACATGTTCAAGGATGCATAGTAAATAAATAAGAGTGCTAAGATTCAAAAGCATGTCTCTCACTATAAAAACTATTATTTTTTTTAACTGTGCTGACTCTAGACACTTTAATTGTTATATACCATATTTATACTTATTTTAAGGGCATATGTACTATTTTTAATATTAAAATGTTTATTGAAATTATTGTAGATTCATATTCAGACATAAGAAATAATAGCTATCCTGAGTACCCCTTACCCAGTTTCTTTCAAGATAATGTTTTACAATAGCACAATTATTATATGTAATAGTACATGCATATTCACAAACCATGTTCAGATTTTCTAGTTTTCTTTATACTTGTGTATGTGTATATAAATGTGTTAGTTCCACACAGTTTTATCACGTGTAGGTTCATGTATCCACCACCACAGTGAAGATACGAAGCAACTCCATCACCATAAAGTGACTTTCTGTTGTTTTTTTACAACCACACTGAGCTCTTGCCACCCCCACCTCCTAGTGCCTAACCTCTGACAATCACTAAAAAATGCATTCTCAATCTGTATACTTTTGTAATTTCAAGAATGTTATATAAAATAAATCATAAATGTTCCATTTGATATTGGCTTTTTTCACTCAGCATAATAACTGTGAGATCTATCCAAATTATTGTGTATATAAACAGCTTATTACTTTTTATTGCTGACTAATATTCCATCCATCGTATATTACATGTTGGTGTAACCATTTACCTGTTGAAAAATCTCTAAAGTTGTTTCAGTAGTTTTTAGCAATTCCAAGTAAAGCTGAAACGAATATCCATGTACAGGTTTTTGTGTGAACATATATTTTTATTTCTCTGGGATAAATATCCAAGAGTGCAATTGCTTGGACATATGGTAACTGCATGTTTAGTTTCATACCAAACTGCTGAAGTACTTTTAGAGTGGCTGAACCATTTTTTTTTAATTTTAACATCTCCATGGGCAGCGATTCAATAATCCAGTTTCTTCACGTTGTCACTGGTAGCATCTGATGTCATTACTATTCTTAATTTCAACCATTCTGATAAAATGTATTGTGAGATTACATTGTGGTTTTAATTTTTTTCTCTTTTGGCTAAAGATGTTGAACACCTTTTCATGAGATTATTTGCCATTTATATATCCTCTTCAGTGGTATAACCCTTTATTCCTTTTGTCCATTTTCTAATTGTGTTATTTATATTTTTACTGTTAAGTTTTGAGAGTTCTTTATAAGTTCTAGATACAGGTTTTTTTGATATATATGTGGTTTAACAAATGTGATCTTCCATTCTGTAGCTTTCTATTTATCCTATTCAGATGGTATTTCACAGAGTAAAAGTTTTTATTTTGATGAGGCCTAATTTATCATTTTACTTTTATAGATTATACTTGTAATGTCTAAGAACTCTTTTTCCAGGCATGAAAGTTTTAACATAATTGTTTGTTCAAAAAAAGCTCATACTTTTAGGTTTTTCGTTTGAATAAATTTTATAGGTTGAATCATTTTTGTGAAAAGTGAAAAGTGTGAAGTTTGCTATGATTTGGATGCAGTCTTTTTTGTCCCTACCAAAATTCGTACTGACATTTGATCCGCAATGTGTTCGGATTGAGATTAGGGCCTAGTGGGAGGTGTTTTGGTTGTGAGGTTGGAGGATCCCTCATGACTGGCTTGGTGTTGTTCTTGGGGAACTGAGTTCTTGTTCTTGCAAGCATGATTCTTGCTAGAATGGATTGGTTTCTGTGAAAGCGACTTGTCACAAAACCAGGACACCCCTCAGGTTTTCACCTTATTGCATGTGGTCTGCTTCTCCCTTGATCTTCTCCACCACATTTGTGCCACAGCATGGAAAGCCCTGGTCAGAAACCAGGGCCATGCCCTCATATTTCTCAGCCTGCAGAACCCTGAGTTAAAAAATCCTTTTTTATTGATAAATAACCCTGTTTCAGGTATTCTTTTATAGCAGTACAAAATGGCATAAGAATGGATTAATACAAAGTTTAACAGAGAATCATGCGTGTGTTTTGTTTTCGTTTTGGTCTATGGTTATCCAAATTTCTCTAGCACCATTTGTTAAAAGGCTATACTTCTTCCATTTAATTGTTTTTCATCTTTATTAAAATTTAGTTGAGTTTATTTATTTACTACATAGTCTTGATTTCTGTAGTTACAGAGCAAGTCTTGAATTTAAAAAACTGATTCCCCTCAATATATTCATATTTTTCAAACTGTTTTTGGTATTTTAGTTCCTTTGTTCTGTATATAAATTTTATAATAATCTTGTCTATATCTATAAAAAAAACTTGTGAATACAATAAGAATTAGGTTAAACCTATACATTAATTTGGGTAACATTGACATTTTTACTCTGCCAATTTTTCCGGTTTATGAATATTTTATGTCTTTCCATTTATTTACATCATTTTGGATTTCCTCCATCAATTTTTTGTGGCTTCGAGCATACAAGTCTTACAAATGTTTTGTTACATTTTTTGTACAATTGTAAATGGTATTACATATTTAATTTCCACATGATATGTTCATGGATAGTATATAGAAATATAATTGATTTTTATATGTTGATCTTATATTACCTTGTTAAACTCACAAACTTTTGTTTTTGCAAATTCTTTAGAATTTTCTAACTGGAGTTCAACCATTGTGGAAGACAGTGTGGCGATACCTCAAGGATCTAGAAATAGAAATTCCATTTGACCCGCAATCCCATTACTGGGTATATACCCAAAGGATCATAAATTGTTCTGTTATAAAGCCACATGCACATGGATGTTCATTGCAGCACTGTTTACAGTAGCAAAGATCTGGAACCAACCCAAATGCCCATCAATGATAGACTGGAAAAGGAAAATGTGGCACATATACACCATGGAATACTATGCAGCCATAAAAAATGATGAGTTCATGTCCTTTGTAGGGACATGGATGAATCTGGAAACCACATAATTCTCAGCAAACTGACACAAGAACAGAAACCCAAACACCACATGTTGTCACTCACAGGTGGGTGTTGAACAATGAGAACACGTGGACACAGGGGGTGAGGGAATGTGTTCTCTTTCTGGGTCCACAAGGGGGCGTAGTTTTAAGGGCAAGAACTTCCCAGTGCCATGCCCCCCTCCCATCTCTCTCCATCAGGGAGATTTAATGGTTTATGTTTGGATTTCGCAGGCACAGGAAGAAACTGAGAGTCAATCATCCCAGCAGAAGTTCTAAGGAACTCCTTTCACTGGCCTGGGGTCTTAGGGAAGGCAGGGTTCCTCCTGGGTTAAAAGTCCCCTACTTCCACACCCTTTCAGACTCCATGTTTGGATCCCCTTCCACGAACACTCTTGTGGAAGTTGTTTTTCTCTCTCCTGGATTTCCCCTCTGGAGTCCCCTTCCACACTCTCTTGTGGAAGCCTGGTCTTCTCCTCCTAAACTCCATCTCTCTCTAATCCCTTCCACTCAGTGTGGAAGCTGCCTTTCTCTCCTGGATTCCATCTTTCTGGATTCTCTCACTCAGTTTGAGAGTTAGCTGTTTCTTTCTCTCTCCTTCTCCTGTTTCTCTCTCTGTCTTTCTAAATAAATCATTTTTTTTTTAACGCGGTCAGGCAGATCTTGGCTCCCAGGCATCCCACAAAGTAGGCAGTTCACCTCAGGGGCAACCTTTACCAGCTCAAAAATTCGTCTCACATTAGCAGTGAGGATTCAGGCATCACCCTGAATCATTATTTTCCTTAATCATAAATTTAAGGCATTTCTACAAACACTTTTGAGTCCGGCATTTACTGAGCACTGCGCCGTGGTCCCCTCTTTCATTCTTGAGAGGGCAGGAGACCAAGAACCTGGAGAAACATCCTCTCAGGGGAGCTGAACCCCTGAACCCCAATATAACAGGAGGGGAACATTACACAATGGAGTAGGTGGCGGGAGGCTAAGGGAGGGACAGCAGGGGGTGAGGAGTCTGGGAAGGATAACGTGGGGAGAAACACCAGGTGATGGGAGGATGGAGGATGAAACCACTTTGCTAAGTATGTACCTATTGCAATGAACCTGCATGATCAGCACATGTACCTCAGAACCTAAAATACAATTTAAAAAAAAAGAATTTTCTAATTGACCTATCATGTCACTGCAAATAGAAAGAGTTTTATTTCTTCCTTTCTATTTGCCTGCATGCTTCTATTTGCTTTTCTTGCCTTACTGAAATCACTAGATTTGTAGTATTACAGAAAGTGAACTTGTCCAACCCATGGCTTGTGGGCCACATGAGGTCCAGGACAGATTTGTATGTGGCCCAACACAAATTAGTGAGCTTTATTAAAACATTTTGTGTGTGACTTTTTCTGTAGCTCATCAGCTATTGTTAGTGTTACTGTATTTTATGTGTGGCCCAAGACAATGCTTCATCCAATGTGGCCCAGGGAAGCTGGAAGATTGGACAGCCTGGAAAGTATATTAAATAGGAGGAATGATGTTTAGAGCCTCCTTGTAATACATTTAAATGTTAAGTCTCCACCCCAAGGTGAGTAGGGAAGCATGTTGAAAGACTGTTGGCTACTACACATTCTCTTGCCTCCCTTTTGTGAGTTTCCATTGCTCCTCCAATAACCTGCTGAACATATGTACTTAGCCAACCTGCTCAGCGTACATTCCTGTTCCCTTGACCCATCCCCTGAAGTACTTGTTCTGGAGGTTACACTTCCCAGCTGCAAGATGGCCAGCCTGCAAGCTGCAATGCTTTATGAGAAATAAAGCTCTTTTTCCAAATTAATGAACTTCATCATTCTTCAGTTGGAAGATTTCAGGACATTTCTTTTTCTTGTACAGTGACTAAGCATATTCATTGAACTGATGACCTGCATTAGCTAGTTTGGTTAATGATTTCCTAGAACAGACTTTTGTGAGGTTTATACTATTTTCATTGATGTAACTAAGCAGCTGACATGGAGGCCCTCTGTGTTCAGCGTCCATAGACTGGCCAGAGCCACTCTGTGGTCAGTGGTCTCTCATCAGGAAGGAATGCTGGTCAGTCCTGTGTCAAAACCGTAGGGGAGGGGCACATGAGGTTTGGTTGGTATCAGAGATAGAGCGAGTCTTTCCAAAGGGATAGTTTCTATGTAACCCTTAAATAGAAAGCCAATGGCAGTCAGCAAGGGCAGCCGTATAACAAGGGTGGCTGACCTTCCCTCCTCTCATGGCCAGGAACTCAGTTTTTAAGGTCTCTCCAGGGTCCCCTTGGCCAAGAGGAGATCTATTCCGCTGGGTGGAGGCTTAAAATTTTATTTCTCAAATCTTACAGTACATATATAACAAGTGTTTCCCCAAATCTAGACAATATTGAATTTTATATAATGTGACCAATCTTGAATTGAAAACAGAAAGAAAAAACAATGCTCTAAATCTTCAAAAATAAATTTTAATCAAACACACTAGAAAAAGATCTGAATTATCTTTCTATTCTCTCTATAGAAAATGGTATTGCAAAATTGTGTTTTGAGGAGATGATCAAAGAGGGTACAACCAAAATAGGTAAGAAAAAGTGTTTTAGAATTGCCTGTGAAAATTGATAATTTTTTTTTCAATTTTGTGACATTTAAGTTATGTTTCAGATTTTTGACATTTGTAATTAGTTTGGAAAGTTCTTAATCATGCTTCTTCCTGTGATATTGTGAAATGTATATTTGGTCTTCTGGTTTCCTGATGCATAGCTCCTAAAATCCTCAGGATCTCCGGAGTGATGAGTGTCCCTTGTATGCTAATGAGATGACTGGAGCCCCTCAATAGCCTCAGGTGGGGACTGTTCACTGTTTTCTATCCTCCCAAGAGGGAAGGTTGAAACTTTCAGCCCACCTCCTACTTCACTATACCTCAACAACCTCTCTCACATCCAGGGAGGATAGAAAGGCTGATATTGAGTTGATCACCAACAGCCGATGATATAATCAATCATGCCTACGTAAGGCAGTTTCCATAAAAAAACATAAGGACTGAGCTTTGGAATCTTCCAGATAGCAGAACTTGTAGAAGTTCCTGCAGGGTAGTGTATCCAGAGACAGCATGGAAGCCCTGTGCCTCTTTTACCCATATTTTGCCTTATGCATCTCTTCCCTCTGGCTATTCATCTGTATCCTTTGTAATTTATCCTTATAATAAATGGAAAAGTATAAGAAAAAAAAATAAGAGAAATGAAAGCAGAAATTCTGTCTTTCACTATTAAGTGTAATGTTAGCTACAGAATATTGGTGGGTTTTCTTTATCAAGTTAAAATAATTCTTCTGTATTCCTAACTTGCTGAGAGTTTTAATAAAAAACTAGTGTTAGATTTTGTCAAACTCTTTTTCTGCATCAACTGATATGGTCACATTTTTTTTTCTTTTTAGCTTCTTGATGTGGTAGATTATATTTATTGATTTTCATGCATTAAACCACCCTTTGCTATGGTCAGAATATTTGTGTCATCCTGAAATTTATACATTGAAATTCTAACTCCCAAGACAATGATAATTGGGAGCTGGAGACATTTGCGTCATGAGGATAGAGTTCTTATGCATAGTATTAGTGTCTTCATAAAAGAGGCACCAGAGAGATGCCTTGCTTTTTCCACTGTCAGAGCACAGTGAGAGACACCATCTATAAACCAGAAAACAAACTCTAACAGAGCTGTGTATCTGTCATGATCTTGATTTCTCAGCCTCTAGAACTATAAGATATAAATTTCTTTTGTTGACAAGCTAGTCAGTCAATGGTATTCTATTATTACAGTCTGAACCAGACTAAGACAGCCTAGTATCTATTTAATGACTTTACATAGATGTGATGTATAATTATTTTTATATATTGCTGGATTGGCTAATATTTTATTAAAGATTTGTCTCTACTAAAAATACAAACATTAGCTGGGCAGGGTGATGCCCAGCTGTAGTCCTAGCTACTCAGGAGGCTGAGGCAGGAGAAGTGCTTCAACCCGGGAGGCGGAGGTTGCAGTGAGCCGAGATCATGCCATTGCACTCCAGCCTGGCACCTAGAAACAGAGCGAGACTCTGTCTCAAAAAAAAAAACTAAAAATATTTTTGTCTGTATTTATGAAGGCCATTTGTCTGTAATTTTTAAAAAAATACATTCTTCTCATTTTGATATTAAGATAATATTACCTTTATCAAACGAATTGAAAAGTGTGTCTCCTGTTTTCTGGAAGAGTTTGATTTGAATTGGTATCAAGTATTTAAATTTTAAGTAGAATTATCTCCTGAAATCATCTGGACCTGGAGATTTATTTTTGGGAGTATTTAATTATGACTAATTTCCTTGATTATTATAGAGCTATTCAAATCATCTGTTTTATATTTGGTTAGTTGTGGTAGTTAGTGTTTTAGAGGAAGAGATCAATTTAATCTAATTTGTTAAATTTATGTGTGTGGAGATGTTTGTAATAGTTCCCTATTATTCTTTTGATATCTAAATTTATAGAAATATCCTTTTTTATTTCTGATATTTATAATTTGTAACTTTTTTTTCAATTGTTAGTTTTTAATTTTTATTAAGTTTTGCACATGAACTGCCAATTTTTCTGGAATATTTGTTGAATCACACTATTATTTTCCTAGTGAATTGCTTTCGTACTTTCATTGAAACTCAATTGATCATCTACATGTGGGTCTATTTCTGCACTCCCTACTGTTCCATTGATCTAATTGTCTAGTCCTATGCCAGTAGACCACAGTCTTGATGAGCCTAACTCTGTGACCCTAAGTACTGTAACCATGACATTAAATGCAAGATGTGAAACTATAAAAGTTTTAGAAGTAAATATTTTTATAGTCATTAAAAATGACAAGTGGAGAAAAATGTCCCTTAAATACAAACCAGAAATATCTGGTAATATTAAATATATATAACAACCAAGTTTAATTTACTTTTGTAACTGGAGGCTGCTTTAATCAATGCATATAACCCACAACACTAACAAAAATAATACGATTATCACAATAAAATTTAGAATAAACATTTAATACAATATACATTCATGATAACAACACTTAGATGACTAAATATAGGAAGAAAATTTCTTAATTTGATTAAAAATCTAAAATAGTTTGATCACAAACATGTTTAATTGTGATATTTTGAAAATATCTGTCTGAGAATAAAAAATGACAATACCTATCATCCCTTCTTTTAGACATTTTATTAAAGACTTATATAGTGATATAAGGCAATAGAAAATGTATAAAGATTAAAAGGAAGACATAAAAGTCTTCTCATTCACAGATTATGTGATTCTGATATATAACCTCCAAAAAACAGCACGTACATTATGAGAATTAGTTAATTCATTTAGCAAAATCATTGGCTACAAAGTCAATATACAAAAGTTTACGTTTCCATATAACAAAATCAAAAGGCAGAAAAAAGATATTTGAAATTATGTAACTTAATTCCATGTACACAAATGCCACCTGTTCCCTAAAAACCTATTGAAATAAAAAATGATAAAAATAAAATAATAAAAAAATAAAACTATGTGACTTACAATGATATTGAATACATCAAATAAATACTATCAATCTGAAAAAGATGCACGACACCTCAACAAAAAAATTCATAAAATGTTAGTAGAATAAAAAGAAGAGAAATACTTTCATGGATTTAAGGATATGATGTTGTAAATATGTCAACATATTTCAAAATATTCTCTACATTACATGTCGTCTTAATCAGATTCCAATAAAACTTTGTGTAGTGGGTTTGTGTAATATAAGGAACCACACATAGCTAAGCTGATCTTCAAGAATCAGAGGAAAGACTTATTTTTATGGATATCAAAAGTTATTTTAGAAAACTCGTGCCCAGAAACTTATCTCAAAATGACACCTCACTGAGACATTCACATAGAAAATGCATTGTTTTGTGTAACTTAGATTTACATTAGACACAACACTTTGATGCTCTGTTATATTAAAAGATTCAATAATTTTTTTGTTGTTTGAATTATTTATATGTAAATAATTCTCTAAAATGTAATTTTGCATTTACTTTCTAGAAATTAAATAAATTTTGCCATATTTTTTCTTACTAATTTTGAATTTATTTACTCTAAGTTTTATTAGATATATACACAAATGCAAATTTAATATACTTGGTGTAGTTATTTAAACAGAAATCAGAACAGTATGGTGGTGTTGGCACAGAGACAAAATGAATAAGAAAGGAGAATGGGTCATCCAGAAACAAAGTCTACGTACATGTACAGTCGTTTTATAACAAAATTGTATTACACAGAAAAAAGAAAATAATTGTTTTATTCAAATGATGCTAAATTAATTGGCTATACATATTAAAGACATATCCTTTAGCTAGACATGGTGGTGTGCCTTTAGTCCCAGCTCTTCAGGAGACTGAGGCAGGAGAATCACTTGATCACAGGTAGAATCTGTAATGAGCTAGGATGGTACCATTGCACTCTAGCCTGGGCGACAGAGTGCGACCCTGTTTCAAAAAATGAAAATTGAAAATAAAAACTAAAAACACATCTTGACACCTACCTCACCCTCTAATAACATACAGATTTCTAGTTATGAAGTGACATTGAGAATGTAATGCTAAGCAACATACATAACAATAATACTTATAATTCATGTAACTGACATAGTGCTAGTCTTTAGAATATTTAAACAATGCCTACAAATCAATAAGAAGACAGGAAAAAGTAACAGTCAACCAACCAATCAAAGATCATCAAATCAATAATAACATAGATAAAAATATGAAAATGCATTTTCAAAAGAAAATATCCAAATTGCCAAATTATATGGCATCATGCTTAACCTCATTATTAGTTAGGAAAAATACAAATTAGGCCAGGCACAGTGGCTCATGACTGTAATCCCAGCACTTTGGGAGGCTGAGACAGGTGGATGACGAGGTTAGGAGTTGACCAGCCTGGCCAAAATGCCGAAACCCCGTCTCCACTAAAAATACAAAAATTAGCCAGGCGGGGTAGCATGTGCCTTGTAACCCAGCTACTTGGCAGGCTGAGGCAGGAGAATCCCTTGAACCTAGGAGGCAGAGGTTGCAGTGAGCTGAGATCACACCACTGCACTACAGCCTGGGCAATAGAGCAAGCCTCCATTTCAGAAAAAAAAGAAAGGAAAAATACAAATTAAACACTTTGAGATACCACAAACAAGACACATGAATGGCTTAAACAAGGCTGGACTCACACTTGTAATCCCAGCACTTTGGGAGGCCAAGGCAGGCGGATCGCCTGAGGTCAGAAGTTTGAGACAACCTGGTTGACATGCTGAAACCCTGCCTCTACTAAAAATGCAAACAAATTAGCAAGGTATTGCAGCACATGCCTGTAATTCCAGCTACTTGGGAGGCTGAGGTAGGAGACTTGCTTGAACCCAGAAGGCGGAGGTTGCAGTGAGCCAAGATGGTGTCATTGCACTGCATCCTGGGTAACAGAGCAAGACTCTGTTTAAAAAAAAATCAGCTGGGCATGGTGGTGGACTCCTGTAGTCCCAGCTACTTGGGAGGCTGAGGCAAGAGAATTGCTTGAATCTGGGAGATGAAGGTTATAGTGGGCCCAGGCAACAGAACAAGACTCTGCCTCAACACACACACACACACACACACACACACACACACACACACACGCAATATCGTTTGTTGGCAGATATGTGCAGCAATATCAACTCTTAACATGTTCCTGGTGGGAGTATAAATTGGAAAACTACTCGAAAAAACATAATTGGCAGTATTTACTAATCCTGGGTATTTTATGTTATTTAATGCAGCACTTTGACTCCAATGTTTATACCCAACAGGACTGAGTAAACACATGCAACAGAACACCTTTGCAAAAATAGAAATTGTAGAATTACTTATGATACCTCCAAACTAGCAGCCAGAGTTGAACGTCTAAATTGTAGTAGAGTCATACAATGAATACTCTCCAGTAATGAAAATGAATTAACTATCTCTACCCACAGCAGCATGAATAAAATATATTTTGAGTAAAAGGGAACAAGCCACAAATAAGTTGATTGTAAAATTACATTTACATAAATTTTCTAAAAAGAAAAAAATTTATGTGGCAGTTCAAATAGAATAGGAGTAATCATTTTGGAGTAAGGCTTGGTAATAATTATGAAGAAACAAAAAGGGAGCTTCTAGGATTTTGTTGGCTCTCTCTCTCTCTTTCTCCCTCTCTCTCACCTTTTTGGCCTACACAGTTCATCAAAATGTATATCTGTAATTAGTGAAATGTTTTGTCTGCATGGTAATTTGCAATAAAATCTGATGAACAAATTTCATGATCAAATAGATTTGGAAACAAATTTGGGAAATGTCTTAACATTTAATAAGTTCAATTACTTCATAATGTGTAAGCCATTAAAATACCATTTTGTATTTTCCCTATAAAAATGTAATATATTGTATACCGGCAAATATTAATCTATGTGCAAAAGTTTTTGGCACAACTTATGCTCTTTATGACCTTTCTCCTACCAGTTTTCTCAACTTCTGTTTTCTCTATTTCCAGCTTATTTCCTATATGTAAACCTCGCTAGATTATGTGGGCTCTTCAACACATAAGTCCAGCTCTTTCATTTCTCCCTAGCTTATAATGCAATGATTCTTCTGCCTGAAATATTTTTCTGTGTATAACATACTTAAGCTCTGAGTAGTTTGAAGACTCAAATTATTGTCAGTCCCTTTAGAAAAACTGTTATAATTACCTAGTCTGGATTAAATGTTCTCCTTTTGCTTCTCACAGTAAACTGACCTCACTGTATCCCAGTACTTGCAATACTGAGTTGAAAATTGGAATATGAATACCATTGCATGACTAGCTCATTTTGCTTAGTATAATGTCCTCAGGGTCCCTCCATGATTTTGCATGTGGTAGGATGTTCTTTTTTAAATACAGAATAATACTTCATTAATGTGTCTAGTACATTTTCTTCATTCATCTACCTAAACATTTAGGTTGCTTTCATATATTGGCTATTGTGAATTTGCTGCAATGAAAACGGAAGTGCAGATATCTCTTTGACATCCTGATTTTAATTCTTTAGAATTTTTTTTTTTGTTATTATACTTTAAGTTGTGGGGTACATGTGCAGAACATGCAGGTTTGTTACGTAGGTATCCATGTGCCGTGGTGGTTTACTGCACCCATCACCCCGTCATCTACATTAGGTATTTCTTCTAATGCTGTCCCTCCCGTAGGCCCCCACGCTCTGATAGGCCACAGTGTGTGATGTTCCCCTCCCTGTGTCCTTGCATTCATATTGTTAAACTCCCACTTATAAGTGAGAACATGTGGTGTTTGGTTTTCTGTTCCTGTGTTAGTTTGCTGAGAATGATGACTTCCAGCTTTATCCATGTCCTTGCAAAGGACATGAACTCATCATTTTTTTGGCTGCATAATGTTCCATGGTGTAGCTGTGCCACATTTTGTTTATCCAGTCTATCATTGATGGGCATTTGGGTTGGTTCCAAGTCTTTGCTATTGTGAACAGTGCTGCAATAAACATATGTATGTGTATGTCTTTATAATAGAATGATTTATAATCCTGTGGGTAGCTGAATCAAATGGTAGATCTATTTTTTATTTTGGGGGATCCTCCATACAGTTTTCTATAATAGTTGCACCCTTTTACATTCATATCAACAGTGTACAAAGATTTTAATTTCTCCATATTCTTGCCAACACGTCTTTTTTTTAAAAAAAATAGCAAATTTTACAGGTTTGAGGTGACGTCTCATTGTGATTTTGATTTGTAGTTTTCCAGTAATTGGTGATGTTGAAGATCTTTTCATTTTCTATTAGCCTTTTGTATGTCTTCTTTGGAGACATGTCTCTGCAAGTTCTTTGCCTTTTAAAAAATCAGGTTATTTATGTTTTTGCTGTTAAGTTATAGGAGTTTCCTGTATAGTTTGGGTATTAACCTTTTATCAGACATATGGTTTGCAAATATTTTTCCCATTCCAAAGTTTGCCTTTTTATTCTGTGAACTGGGCTGGTCACAAAATGACAAATACTACATAATTTCAGTTACATAAAGTATTTAAAATAGTCAAACTCACAGAAGCAGATAGTATGGTGGTTGCCAGGGGCTGAGAAGAGGGGAAATGGGAAGCTGTAGTTCAATAGATCGAAAGTTTCACTTATGACTGATAGGCAAATTCTAAAGACCTTCTGTACAACATGTTGCCTATAGTAAACAATATTGCATTATGCACCTAAAATTTTCTTAAGACAGTAGATCTCATTAAGTATTCTTAACACAAATAGATAAACAAATATACAAAAACCAAGGGACACAAGGAAACATATGGAGGTGTTAGATATGTCTGTTAGTTTGACCATGGTGATAGTTTTACAGATGTATGTTGTAAGAAAAGCAAAACCTTGCGTCTACCCATTTAAGGTATCAGAATGGGCCTACAGATTAATTTGCCATATGGCAGATCAACAGGAGAAAAGAATACATATTTATATAATGGAAGTTTTATGTGACACAGGAGCCCTTATAAGGAAATGAAGACCAAAAGAACTGGCAAACCCTACACACTTTTATGTTTGATTGTAATATGGTTTGGCTGTGTCCCCACCCAAATCTCATCTTGAATTCCCATGGGTTGTGGGAGGAACCTAATGGGAGGTGATTGAATTGTGGGGGCAGATCTTTCCTGTGCTGTTCTCGTGATGGTGGATTAGTCTCATGAGATCTGAAGGTTTTTTTTAAAAGAAGATTTCCCCCAGCACAAGCTCTCCTCTCATCTGCTGCCTTGTGAGACATGCCTTTCACCTTCTGTCATTGTGAGGCCTTTTCAGCCACATGGGCCTGTAAGTCCACTGAACCTCTTTCTTTTAAGTTGCCTAGTCTTGGGTATGTCTTTATGAACAGTGTGGACTTTATAAAAATGGACTAATACTGATTGAAAAAAGAGGCAACAGTTGAAAAGCAGCTAAAACATATGAGGCTAAAGGAAGATAGGAATTATTTTAAAGTCTGTTTGCATAGAATTCTCTGTCTCAGTTTCCTGTCCTTAATGACAATGATAAGAATGTTTTTTGACTTTTTTCTCTTGGCAAAAAAAGGGCAGCTCTCACATGGGAGTTTCATCTCTTGATTTTAAGACACAAAGGGAGATGACAGTGTCCTTCTTATATCTGCTGTTTGTTAAGTGCCTTTAACTCAAAAGAATCAATATATGAGAGTGGCATTTTTTAGAGTGATGTTTTCTAAATTTCTTCAATGCATTTGTTCAAACTTACCAAATTTTTGTATGTTAAATATGTGCCATTAGGAATATATCAGTCATATTTAATAAAATTATTAGAACTAAGAATATAATCACCATGAAAATATTTCATTCATCTGTGTACTTCAAGCATCTATCACAGTTTGCACATATTAAGTATCAAATGAGCAAATTTATTGCATTTAGAAATCAGAGGAATATCAGCGTTCATCCTTACTTCTAAAGTGGGGAAATCAAGGTCTAGCCAAAGTGTTGTGATGTTTCCTTTATGCTTATACATAACTAGAGAGATGTAGCATCAAGGTTGAAATTCAGGTATCCAAATTTCCAACATATTGCTCTTTCATCATCAGTGTCTATGTAGAAAGCAACACAGTGCATCTGAATATATTGGGTTATTTATACATTCTTCATTTCTACATTGATGCAGTGTTTCTTTGGCAATGGTAGAAAACATCTCCAGCTGCAGATTTCCTTACTGATAAAGGAATTATATATTTTCTATGTGTCTGTGTTTTTCTCTGAATTGCTCTGTCAGCACATGAATGAATATGAAATATGCTTAGATAAGGAAGCACACCAATGTTAGATCGGATGGCTGGTTCTCAGCTTTGTATTTCATATGCTCTCAGGGTTATTATGAAGATTAATTGATTTAATACAAGTAAGGAGCTTAGAATAGTGCCTGGCACATAATAAAGCCTAGGTGACTGCCAATTATTGACACTGTTTTTCTTTATTGTGTAGCAGAAGATTTGTCTTTTTGCTACTATGGAAACGTGAAAAAGCATAAAAACACATAGTGTATCTTTGTGTTAATGCAAGGGGATGCTATGTTGAAATAAAGAACAGTTAGGTACAAAATTGAACTTCAGTACTAAAATGATTTCAGTGAAAAATGAACAAGGAAACTTAATACCGTTCTCCTCTTTTTGCCACAGTGCTCATGTGTACAGGAGTTTATTTATACCTGACAAGCTGGAGTGGCTAAGACATAGTCTATGATGCCTCTCCCACTTTCTTTTATATACAAGTTCTTGCTGTGGTTGAAATGAAACTTTGTTACGAAACTCCTTTGTTACGAAGCTCCGGTACCACTGATTGCCTGTAAACGTAAGTGAGGATGACAATTTCTAAGGTTGAAATGGCTCCATTTTAAAATGAAAGATTAAGAAGTGCCAATATACCTTAAAAGTCGAGCTATGTAGCTTTCATCAGAGCCTCAGGGTTATCTTAAAGAGTTTAAATTAGTAGAGAAGTATTATATGCATACTAACAATTCTCTACACAAAACGTGGGGAGTCTGATATTATCTAGATCAAAGGACTCTTAGAAAGGAGACTTTCTAGTCTCTTGTAAATGATCTGCAGACCCTTTTAACATAGCATACATTAAGAATCTTTATTTCAAAAAATTTAGCTATGGATTGTGCACAATGTAGCAACACAAATCCTGTTTAAGCATGTTATTGTGGTTTATCTTAAAAAGAGAACCGCTTAATTTTCAGCCACCTTCTAATTTGATATCAAATAATATTTGCCTTCCAAAATAAAGTGTATGGGTTCAATGACGCACAAACATGTTACTAATTAAAAATATGAAATGTGTTTTTACTAAAAATGCTTTCAGATGAGCTATATTTCATTAATACTCTCCTAATACAAAAAAAAAACAATTTACACAATCTATTTACTTTATGCCACACATTTCTAATTATCGATGCGGTTTTTTCCATTAGTTAATTTATGTTTTTGTTGTTGATAGAATTTGATTCAATTTGAGAGCTGGAAGGTATGCTCTAACTTTATACATTGGTGTTATTTTATAATATCATTTTATTAGTTCCCTGGGACTGCAGTAACAAAGTACACACAGTTGTGGTTGAAGTGGCTGAAGATAGTAGATATGAATTACCTCCCACTTCTGGAAAATAGGAGTTTGAAATCTGTAGGGTACCCTCTGAGACTCTGAATAAATTGTTTCTTGCATTTTCCTTGCTTCTGGTGGCTGCAGGCAACCATTAGCATTCCTTGGCTTACAGCTGCGTTAGCATGCTCCTCTGCTTTCCGATGGCATCTTTTTGTGTATCTTCTCATTGTCTTTCCTCTGTGTATGTCTGTCTCTGCCAAAATTTATCTTTCTTAAAAGTACAACACGGCCGGGCGCGGTGGCTCAAGCCTGTAATCCCAGCACTTTGGGAGGCCGAGGCGGGTGGATCACGAGGTCAAGAGATCGAGACCATCCTGGTCAACATGGTGAAACCCCGTCTCTACTAAAAATACAAAACATTAGCTGGGCATGGTGGTACGTGCCTGTAATCCCAGCTACTCAGGAGGCTGAGGCAGGAGAATTGCCTGAACCCAGGAGGCGGAGGTTGCGGTGAGCCGAGATAGCGCCATTGCACTCCAGCCTGGGTAACAAGAGCGAAACTCCGTCTCAAAAAAAAAAAAAAAAAAAAAAAAAGTACAACAGTTACATTGGACTAGGGCCCACCTAATGTTATTTTAACTTCATTATCTCCATAAAGACCGTATTTCCAAGTAGAACCACATTTTTGAGGTATTAAGGATTAGTACTTCCACGTATCTTTTTTGGGTTGGGTGATACAATTCAATCCACAGCAGCAAGTATTAATGTAATTTGGAAATGTGGACATCGATCCAGTTGATTTTATTTAAAAGAAACTGGGGTGAGAAACACATAGCATGTCAAATAAGTACAATTTTTTTTGATTCAAATAGATCAGTAACACATTCAAAAATTTAAGAAATTGGCCTGGCGCTGTGCCTAATGCCTGTAAACCCAGCACTTTGGGAGGCCGAGGCAGGTGGATCACAAGAGGCCAGGAGTTTGAGACCAGTCTGGCCAACGTGGCGAAACCCCATCTCTACTAAAGCTATGAAAAATAGCTGGGTGTGGTGGTATACACCTGTATACTCAGGAGGATGCAGCAGAAGAATCACTTGAGCTTGGGAGGCAAAGGTTGCTGTGAGCTGAGTTTGCACTACTGCACTCCAGCCTGGGTGAGAGAGCAAGGCACCATCTCAAAAAAAAAAAAAAAAAAAAAAAGGAAATTAAAAAAATTTTAATGTTCTTTCAAGAATTTTCTTTGCATTTTGTTAAAAAGAAAATCAAAACCTCCAGTAACTCATTCATCTCATTCATATATTATTTCTATTAAGACATGGGGGTCTGAATTTGCTTGTTAGATTCTCTTTTGAGTAGGTATGTTTAATAGAATTTAAAAATCCATATATCTTGAAAAGGTTAGAACTCAATTTCCAAAAGATTACTCAAATTTTGGTTGCCCTTTAATTTTTTGATATAACACAATAATGTCTTTCATTCCTTGGACATTTATATTTTTTACCCAGTTGTTTTTATTGTAGCAGATATCAATCTATTTGTAATATAAACCTTCTTAATTTGTTGACTCAAAATTTATATGTGTTTTTCTCAAAAGTTATTTGGTACACAGGCATATATTCTCAAACTCTGGCATAAAAAATAAATTAGTATTAGAAGGCACATTAGTTTACTTGGGCTGCCATAATAAAACATCACAGGCTGAATAGCTTCAATGACAAATTTATTTTCTCACAGTTAAGGAGGCAAGAAGTCTGTGATCACAGTGAAAATGTACTTAGCTTCTTGTGAGGGCTCTCTTCCTAGCTTACAGATGGCCACCTTCTCAAGGTGTGGTCACATGCTTTTCTTTTTTATGTGTGGGCACACATAAAGAAGACAGAGAGAGAGAGAAGGAGAGAGGCGGGGATCTCTGGTGCTCTGGTGTCTCTTCTTATAAGAACATTAATGCTCTCAGATCAGAGCCTGCCCCCTAAGGTAATGGTACCCTATGTAACCTTAATTACTTTCTTAGAGGCCTTGTCTCCAAATACAGATGTACTGAGGCTCTGGGCTCAACATATAAATTTTGAGGATACACAAACATTCAGTTCACAACAGAAGGCATTGAACAAGTTCTTTCAGGGAAATAGCTCTGTTGAAGCTTTTTGATAGCCTTTTAATATAAAGCATTTTGCATTTGTTTGCTGATATTGTTACAAAATTAAGTTAGCTTTGTTGTACTCTATGGATATAAAACAGTTACCATTATTTAGCTCTCTTAGGAAAGCAAGTTGCTATTGAAGAAAGACTGAATTAGAGAGGATCAAATGAATGCAAATATATTATTCTTAAAAGAAAATCCCTATAACACAATTTTTAAATGTTTCTGAAAAATTATATTTATGTGAATTATGTTGATTTTTCTGCATATGATTGATCAGTGATCAGCGAGGTTCTGAGAAGACCTGTTTTTAAGTAACAATAAACTAAATGGAAATCAAAAGTATGATTTTGCTGTGTCTGCCTCAAAATCTCATCTTGAATTGTAGCTTCCATAAGTCCCACGTGTTGTGGGAGGGACCTGGTGGGAGATAATTGAACCATGGGGGCAGATTCCTCCATACTGTTCTTGTCATAATGAATAAATCTCATGATATCTGATGGTTTTATAAGGGAAACCACTTTTGCCTGGTTCTCATTTTTTTCTCTTTGCTTCTGACATGTAAAATGTGCCCTTTGCCTTCCTTCTTTTTTTTTTTTTTGTTTTTTTTTTTGAGACAGAATCTCGCTCTGTCACCAGGTACCAGGCTGGAGCGCAGTGGCGCAATCTCGGCTCACTGCAACCTCCACCTTCCAGGTTCAAGCAAATCTCCTGTCTCAGCCTCCCAAGTAGCTGAGACTACAGGCACAAGCCATCATGTCCAGCTAATTTTTGTATTTTAGTAGAGACAGGGTTTCACCATGTTGGCCAGGATGGTCTCAATCTCTTGACCTCGTGATCTGCCTGCCTCAGCCTCCCAAAGTGCTGGGATTACCAGTGTGAGCCACCGCACCCAGCCCAGCCTTTTTCCTTCCACCATGATTGTGAGGCCTCTCCAGCCACATGGAATTGTGAGTCTATTAAAACTATTTTTCTTAATAAGTCACTCAGTCTCGGTTATGTCTTTCAGAACTATGAAAACAAACTAATACAAAGGTTACCAATAGTAATTTAGTTTCTAGAATTTGTATTGGTTAACACTTATCTAATTTTTTTTTTTGTTAAGTAAAACATAAAGTAAGAAATAAATTGATGAAAAAAATATATTTAGGAGAACTAATTTATGTTAAAAGAGATGAGGTGCCCTATGATACGAAGAATGTTGAAGAAATAATCGAGTATGAAATGCCCATTAATTATGTATTTGAGATCTCTAATATGAAATGTTGAGGGAATGATTAAGTATATTTCTGTTAGAAATTCCTGCTGACATGAAAACTGTCTAATGTTTTTGAATGGTTTGAAGAGAGATTTGGATTTAATAAAAGACAATTTTATTTGAAAACTAAATATGTGAAGGCATCGTCTTTGGTAGTTACTTTACCTACACAATCTCATTCATTTTCATAAATAAGTGTTGGGATAGTTATTAATGCTTTAATTTTTTTCTAATGCTTTAATCTTAAATTTGCCCAGTGCTAACATCCAGTCTTCTCAAGTGTGACACACTGCCTAATCCCCAAATCTCTCAGTCTCTCTGACTTTGCTTAGATTTATATTTATGTAAATGGTCCACTTCTGAAGACAAGGAGTTTCTATCTTAATGAATAGAAAAGCTGAATGAATTCCTAGTAGGATAATGTTGAAGTTGTTTAAATATAAGATAAAGATAGGGAAACAATGTTCCTAAAGGGAAGAATACCAGTTACCACACAGGATGTATATTCTTATTCGAGATCTTTGGGACTAAAATAATTTTCTAATACCTTCTAGAAAAATCTCCATTTACACAGTCATTCTAGGTGCAAAGCTTCATTACCTCGTATGTGAAGGGTTAGGAACATATTAGTTTCATCATTTTGATATTTACACCTACTGTCAGTTTTAAAATGAGAATGTCTCAAGCTGAAGGTGACATAAAAAGAGTCATGAATGAATTATTAATATAGAACCTAAGAAAAATAGTGAGTTGATCACAGCATTAAGGCTAAAAGAACACTCTCCCAAACATATAGAGACAGCAACTATATGTTTTCAACATTACATAAATTTCATCATGTTATCACAAAAAATTATAGGCATAATTTTCTAATTTTGTACATATACAAAGCTGAAACCCAGAGATTAAGCCATCAAACTGCTTCTAAATAACTGACTGTAGATTCCAATTCAGCTCTATTTTAATTCAAAACATCAGGAAATTCAATTATTTCTGTACTTCAATTTCTTGAAGACTGTGACAATTTAAATATTTATGGTTAAAAGGTATACTTGCATTTTTTTTGGAGAGAGGGACCATAGTTTTACAAGATTCTCAAATAGGTCTATGAACCAAACAAACAAACAAGCAAAAAGGTATTGGGCAATATAATTTCTTAGGTATTAATAAAGTATATTAATTGAAATAAATAAAAATGGCTGTAAGATTTTATAGACTGGGGTTTTTAAATCTTTTCCTGTGAATTCCTATGCTTTTACTGATACGATATTTTAGTGGTTTACTTTGAATTTTACTTTTGATATTTATTTGTAACTAACTTAAAAGCTGAAATAACACATTATTGACGCACAGGTTGTTCCATGCCAAATTTTAATACTTTGCATCAATCAAAACACAATTTTGGTGCTAATAATAAAAATTCTTGTTATCTCTCATTGAAAATTATTACAAAGTTGCAACACCAGTCACCATTGAGACTTATTTGTCTCAGAACGATTTTTCAGATATTGTAAACTCATCTGCCGTCCAAAAAACAAAGATCTGTTTATGTAAGTTGTCTTTATTTCTACCTTTCTTTGTTGCTGAAGTGAGAAGAGATAGTATCTCATCTGCATGAAGATGAAGAGGGAACACAGACTTCAAGATGTTATGGGTTAAATTGTGTCCCCACAAAATTTATATGTTGAAGTTATAATCCCCAGTATCTAAAAATGTGATCCTGCTTAGAGGATCTTTCCAGAGATAATCAAGTTAAAATGATGTCATTGGAGCTGCACCCCAGTTCAATATTACTGGTGTTTTTACAAAAAGATGAAATTTAAAAATGGGCAACACACAGGGAGAACACCACGTGATGATGAAGGCAGCAATCAGGGTGATATGTCTGCAAGCCAAGGAGTGCCTAAGATTGCCAGCAAAGCACCTGAAGCTGGGAGAGAGGCATGAGAGATTCTTCCTCACAGTCTGCAGAGAAACCTACCGCATCTATACTTCAGTTTCAGGTTCCTAGCCCTTAGAACTGGGAGACAATCAATTTGCTATTGATGTATTGTTGTGGCAGGCATGTCATAGAAAACCAGCACATGTAAGCTCTTACACAGCCGTAATCAGACCACCTTTGATCCTCAGTCAAATTCCTATATACACAGGTAACTGGGATTGCCAATTTCTTAGCATGTTTGGAGGGGTTTTATGATTGAAACTGAGTTTCTTCTTGATTTCTCCAGTGTTGTTGGTCCTTTCACAGATCTGGTAATATCAGCTATAATTTTCCTTTTTACTTAATTCTACTTTCAAAATTTGTTTTTATCCTCACTTCCCCTAACTTTTTAGGCTTACAGGTTGAGGCCTTTAAAAAGTTTGTTTTCTGATCATTGAAGTTAGTGTTGTAGAAGGGAAGGACATCAACTGATATGTTCTGTCATATATCTTCAACTTAAATTTCCATTAATTAATTGAGAAAATAAAAACATTTTAATTTGATCATATAAGCATATTCACTATGCTATCAATTTTTATTTATACTATATTTTATTAAAAGGAGGACTTCTGTGCTCAAAATATTTGAAAACTACTGAGCTGTGAATTCTGTGTGAAAACTTCTTCGAACCTAATAATGTAGAAAATTACCCTAATGCTCAGTTTCACTCTCTAACACAGATTTATTTTTCCTTTATGAAATTTTTATACACATTCATGAGCCAAGGAAGTCAAATATGTTGATTTCTCAAACACTATAGTATCTTCAGTTTTAGCTCATCATCTTTAGATGTTAACATTAAGCTCTACCATTCATCACAACTTCAAAATTAAATCAGAAATGGAAATGAAGTAAATCTGAAAATAAGTACTACACAGATAAAACATGACTCTTTCTACCTTTTACAAGTGCCAAAGGTTTTGCATTGACAGAACTTAATATTGCTGTGAGATAGGTATGACACTTGGTTTTGTATAAGGATCCTATCTCTAAAATAAAATAAATGATAAAAGTATCATTCATTCATTCACTAATCTTTAGTGATCATCAGAATCACTTATCCTATGATTTTCATGAGATGCCCTCTAATATCCAATTGCATACACTTGTGAAATGGTTGACTCTACTTGACGTTCTATATGCTATAGTTGTTGAACAGTTTTCCTTATCATTCAGCTTATTTCCTTAACATATTGACCTAGCAATACTATCATACAGCTAGCCTAGGTACTAAAATGGACAATCCTTAACTTATCAAATCAGCAAGTGCTTATTTTTCAGGCTCTCATAATGATTCTTTCATTGCTAAGCTAAGAGAGAGTCTCTGAAACCCATGTGGAGGAGGCTACTTGTTCACTGTAGACCTTTCCATCTCCTGAGGTATATTTAATGAGGCTAAGAACCCAATGAAATTATTGTTCTGTCTTGAATGATTCCCTGCATCGTATAGATCACACAATTTCTAAGCATAATGTCTTAAAAGTCAACTATTTATTTTTCTTTAAATATCTGAAAAATGCAGTGTTTTGTGTGTCAGTCTTGGTTCAGTCTAGGGTAAACCAAAATACTGTTTTTAAAAAATATTTTTATTCTAACATTTCTTCTGTGATTATAAAAATTGGGTGCAGACTCCATATTCCTACTTAGCCACATGAACATTTTTGGTGAATATTTTTAAACAGTTGTTGAGCTTGTCATAAGCACAGTTGTAATGATACTATTTTAAAAGAATTACGTATAATTGGGTCATAGCAAGAGCTAAGTATATGGCAAAGAAAATCACTCAATGGCAGGAGAAAGTTCAAGCTAATGCCAAACCTCTTATTAGTTCTCTTTGTTAATAAAATGTAGTCATTATGAATCTTGTTGAGGCAGCTTAAAACTTTTGAACTCTGAGCTTGAAAGTAAGCTATCCATTTTCCTGTGTATGTATCTATCGATCAGTATAACATCTTTCTAGTTAGTTTTTCTTAATATCATCTATTCCGGAATTGAAGTTTAGTTATTAAAAACGGATCATATTTAACGTCTTATGAAGATACCTACCATCTGTGATTTAAGTTTTCAAGTATATGGAGGTAAATCAAGTAAATCAAAATGTACATACTGAAGTTGTTCAGTGTGGTGTTTTGGTATATGCATACATTGTGAAATGATAGCAATCAAGCTAATTAACATATGACTCACCTCACTGCATAGTTACTTTTTTTTTTTTTCCTGCGGTGAGAGCACTTGAGATCTACTCTCTCAGCAAATGTCAACTATACAATATGTTATTATTAACTGAAGTCACCATGCCCTACATGTAGTCTCCAGAATTTTTCAGCTGATAACTGAAAGTTTGTACCCTTTACCAATGTCTCACCATTCCCCACTGCTTCACTCAGTCCCTAGTAGCCAGCATTCTACTCTACTCTCTATCAGTTTGATTTCTTTTTAGGTTCCACATATAAATGAGATCATGTACTATTTGTCTTTCTGAATATAAAGATATTTTCTGTTATTTTCTAGAAGGTAGGGTTCCATCTTTGTGTCTTGTCACCTTAGGCATTCTGAAATTGATAGCTGATCTTTACGGGGTTGACACTGGAAGAAAACGGAATATAATAACAACCTGTTTTTCATCCTTCCCTAAATTACCAGTCTTGACATTTTCATACGAACTTCTAGGTGTCTCTTATTTCATCTTCTCAGGAACTTCCTTTATATGTTATTTTCTGTTTTTCCTGCATAAACTTGATACCTTTATCTTCTTTACAACCATTGTATCAAGTGCAAGTCTGTTGTTTACTGACTTACATGTGTGATGACTACTTATTTTCTTTTAAAAATCCTGGCAGAACACAGTGGCTCACGCCTGTAATCCTGGCACTTTGGGAGGCTGAGGCACACGGATCACGAGGTCAGGAGATGGAGATCATCCTGGCTAACACAGTGAAACCCCATCTCTACTAAAAACACAAAAAAGTAGCTGGGCGTGGTGGCACGCACGTGTAATCTCAGTTACTTGAAAGGCTGAGGCAGGAAAATCGCTTGAACTCTGGAGGTGGAGGTTGTAGTGAGCTGAGATAGCACCACGGCACTCCAGCCTGGGCGACAGATGAGACTCCATCCCAAAAAAGTAAAAGAATCCTAAACTAGATCATGAGCCACTGGCAGATAGTGACAAAGTTGTAATTACCTTTTATTGCTAGTACTGGGGATAGGTATTATATAGTACCTAGATAGAATAGATATTAAGTTAATGTTTGTTAAATATTATTTCTGTGTGTGTGATTAGTCTGATTTTAATTGTAAGAGAAAAGTAGTCAAAACTAACCACACTTTTTTGTTTGTTTGTTTTTTAATAAAATATTGGCTGACTAGTCTTCAGCTTTTCCTGAAATGACAAAAAAGGAAGATAAGGTAATTCCTTAAAATGTCTTAATTCCTACATATGTTTTGAAGGTAGAAAAATATTATCATATAGTTAAAACAATGCCATTCAAATCTCATTCAGTATTTTCCAGAAATGACATTTGTAGAATGTTTTCTTAATAATGGGTATCTATTCATAAACATTATATATTTCCCTTTTCCTATGGTTATATCAAGTTCCTTAACATCTTTACCAACTCATGGATTCTATATTGCATGGAGTTATCTTCATCACTCAGAAAACCTAATTCAAGTTTACTATATTTTAAATTTTTCCTTATGTAGTATCTATGTAGTTTCTTATTTACTATTATTTCAAGCTTGTAAAATGTTCTAAAATTTAGATTTAACCAATATAAAAATACAGAGGGCTGGGTGTGGTGGCTGACACCTGTAATCCCAGCACTTTGGGAGGTTGGAGCCCGTGGATCATGAGGTCAGGAGTTTGAGACCAGCCTGGCCAATATGGTGAAAACCCATCTCTACTAAAATACGAAAATTGGCTGGATGTGGTGGCAGGCACCTGTAGTTCCAGCTACTCAGGAGGCTGAGGCAGGAGAATTGCTTGAATGCAGGAGGTGAAGGTTGCAGTGAGCCGAGATCGTGCCATTGCACTCCAGCCTGGGCAATAGAGTGAGATTCCATCTCAAGAAAAAAAAAAAGAAGACAAAGTTACTGAGAACTTATTGAAAACAAAAATGTGGGGAAATATTTCCTCATTCTAAATTGGCATAAAATTAAAATATCTTTTAAGATTTATTAATTTTCCTAATCATGTTTCCCCTGTTTTGCATATAAAAACATCTTATATATTTTATTATCACCTATGTAATGACATATTTTACAATGACATTTTTAATAACACATTATAATGTATTAAGATGAGTGTATGTGGACATACTGATTTATTCACTTTTTTTCTTTTGATACATTCTAATTTGCAATGGCTTTTGTGTGATAATATAAATAAGCAAAAATGCACACATCTGTTATTCCAGTTATGCTACTAAACCTTCCAAAATATTGGGACATTTAGCTTTTTTAAAACTCCCTGTATTGAAGGCTGAGCAAGATGGCAGAATAGAAAGCTCGATCAATTATCTCCCCTGCAAGGACACCAAATTAAGAAAAAACACCTTCATAAGAACCAAAAATCAGGTGAGTACACATAGTACCTTGTTTTCATTTTGTATCACTGAAATAGACACTGAAGGGAGCCTCTTCAGTGATACAGAGAGTATCTCTGGAAATTGGGGGAGGGAGATCACAGCAATTATGAGGCGTTGAACTCGGTGTTATCCTGTTAGAGCAGAAGGGAAAACCGGACCAAACTCAGCTGATGCCTGCCATGGAGGGAGCATTTAACAAGCCCTAGCCATAGGGGAATCGCCAATCCCAGAGGTCTAAACTTCAGTTCCCAAAAACCTTACCAGTGCAGGGTACTACACTCTATATCTCCAGTAAACTTGAAAAGCAGTCTGGGCTTTTCAGATTAGAGCACTTAGGCAAGTCCTGGTGCTAAATTAGGCCCAGAGACAGTGATCTTGGTGGGGCATGTGACATACTGAGACACCAACTGGGGCAGCCAAGGGAGTGCTGGGATCACCCCTCCCCTAATCCCAGGTTGCACAGCTCTTGGCTCCAAGAGATCCCTTCCTTCTGCTTGAGGAGAAAAAAGAAAAGAATGGGAAGGACTTTCTCTTGCATTTGACTTAACAGCCCAGCCACAGCAGAATCAAGCAGTGGTCAGTCATGAGGCCCCCATTTCAGGCCCTAGCTCCCAAAGGACATTTCTAGACACCCACTGGTCCAGAAGAGAACCAACTGCCTTAAAGAGAAGAACTTCATTCTGACAGAATTCATTACCTGCTAACTGAAGAGCCCTTGGTCCCTGAATAACCAAAAGTGACACCCAGCTACCACATTGAGAGCCTTGGGTGAAGCTCTGAGACTTACTGCCTTCAGGTGACACTCAGCACATAACCAGCTATTGTGGATATAGGGCAAATTTTTTTCTGGTTGAGAAAAGCAGAGGGAAAAGTAAAGGGGACTTTGTCTTGCACCTTAGTTATCAGCATGACCACAGTGGGATAGAGCACCAAGCTTGCTGTTGGGGTCTCTGATTTCAGGACATGACACTTGGATGACATTTCTGGACCTGCCTGGGACTAGGGGGGAGCCCACTGTCCCAAAGGCTGAGTCTCACAGGCAGAATTAATGACAAGCTAACTTAAGAGACCCTGGGCCTTAAGGGAACACCAGTGGTAGTCTGGTAGTACCCTTTGTGGCCTAGATTGCAGTGACTACAAGGTGAAGCTCCTCTGCCTTTGGAAAGGGGAGGGAAAAGTGGGAAGGATGGCATCATGTGCTTTGAGTGCCAGCTTAGCAACAATAGAACACCAGGCAGACCACTCAGATATTTGACTCTAGCCTCTGAATCCCAGACAGCACTTATAGACCCATTCTGGGTTTGAGGGTTAAAATAATGGATTATAACATAGTATTTTCGAACATAATGGTAACCTCAAACCGTAAAACATACAATGGATACAAAAAATAAACAGCAAGAAACTAAATTAATTCACCAGAGAAAACCACCTTCACTAGAGGAAAAAGGGAAGGAAAGACAGAAAAAAGGACCACAAAAAAACAACCAGAAAACATATAACAAAACGTCAGGAGCAAGTATTTGTTTATCAATAATAACATTGAATATAAACTGACTAAATTCTCCAATCAAAAGACATAGATGGGCTGAATGGATTAAAAAAGAAAAAAAGACCCAATAATCTGTTACCTACAAGAAACACACTTCACCTACAAAGACACATATAAACAAAAACTAAAAGGACGGAAAAAGATATTCCATGCCAATGGAAACCAAAAAAGAGCAGGAGTCATATATCAGAAAAAAAAAATAGATTTCAAGACAGAAACTATAAAAAGAGACAAAGAAGCTCACTATATAATGATAAAGACATCAATCAGCAAGAGGATATAATAGTTGTAAATATATGTGCACCCAATACTGGCATACCCAGATATGTAAAGGAAATATTATTAGAGCTAAATATAGAGATAGGCCCCAATACAATAATAGCTGGAGACTTCAGCACCCCACTTTCAACATTAGACGATCTTCCAGAAAGAAAATAAACAAAGAAACATTATACTTAATCTATACTACAAACCATATGGATCTAAGAGATATTTCCAGGACATTTCATCCAACAGCTGCAGAATACACATTATTTTTCTTTGCACATGGATTATTCCCAAAGATAAATCATAGATCACAAAACAAGTTTTAAACATTCAAAAACTGAAATAACATCAAGCATCTTCTCTGACCACAAAGGAATAAAACTGGAAAATATAACAGGAGAAATTTTGGAAACTTTAAAAATACATGAACATTAAACAATATGCTCCTGATTAACAAAAAATGACAAGTAGGTCAATGAAGACATTAAGAATAAAACTGGGGGGCGGTGGCTCAAGCCTGTAATCCCAGCACTTTGGGAGGCCGAGGCGGGTGGATCACGAGGTCAAGAGATCGAGACCGTCCTGGTCAACATGGTGAAACCCCGTCTCTACTAAAAATACAAAAACATTAGCTGAGCATGGTGGCGCATGCCTGTAATCCCAGCTACTGAGGAGGTTGAGGCAGGAGAATTGCCTGAACCCAGGAGGCAGAGGTTGCGGTGAGCCGAGATTGCGCCATTGCACTCCAGCCTGGGTAACAAGAGTGAAACTCTGTCTCAAAAAAAAAAAAGAATAAAACTGAACAATTTCTTAAAACAAATGATAATGGAAACACAGCATAAACCAAACCTATCAAATACAGCAAAATCAGTACTCAGAGGATGTATATATTTAAAACTGTGGTCATCAAAAAAGGGAAAAACTCCAAATGTACAATCTAATGATGAATCTTAAAGAACTAGTAAAGCAAAAGCAAAGCAAAGCCAATATTAGTAGGATAAGAGAAATAATAAAGATCAGAGCAGAAATACATACAACTAAAATGAAAAAATACAAAATATCAATGAAACAAAATGTTATTTTTTTTTGAAAAGTGAAGCAGAATTGACAAACCGCTATCCAGACTAAGAAAATAAAGTGAAATATTGGAAATAAGTAAAATCAAAACTGAAAAAGGAGACATTACAACACATTCCACAGAAATTCAAAGGATCCTTAGTAGTTACTCTGAGCAACCATATGCCAATAAATTGGAAAATCAAGAAAAAAATGGATGAATTCCTAGGTACATACAGCCTACCAAGATAGAACCAGGGAGAAATCCAAAACCTGAATATACCAGTAAGTAATGAGATCAAAGCCATCACAAAAAAGTCTTCCAGTAAAGAAAAGCCTGGAACACAATGGCTTCACTGCTAAATTCTACTGAACATTTAAAGAAATAATACTAATACTACTTAAACTAATTCAAAAAATAGAAGAGGGAAAATAATTTCAAACACATTCTACAAGGTCAGTGTTACCCTGATACCAAAGCCAGACAAACACAGAAAAAAAAAAAAAAGAACAGAAAAGAAGAAAGAAAAGAAAACTACAGGCCAGTATCTCCAGTGAATAGTGATGTAAAAATCCTCAACAAAATACTCTCGAGCCAAATTCAACAACACATTAGAAAGATCATTCATCATGACCAAGTGGGATTTATTCTGGGATGCAAGGATGGTTCAACATATGCAAATCAATCAGTTTGATACATCATATCAACAGAATGAAGGACAAAAACCATATGAACATTTCAATTGATGCTGAAAAGGCATTTGATAAAATTCTACACCTCTTCATGAAAAAACCCTCAAAAAACTTGGTATAGAAGGAACATACCCCAACGTAATAAAAGCCATATATGAAAAAACCACAGCTAGTATCACACTGATTGGAAAAAAAACTGAAAGCATTTTCTCAAAGATCTGGAACATGACATAAATGCTAACTGTCACCACTGTTATTCAGCATAATACTGGAAGTCCTAGCTAAAACAATTAGACAAGAGAAAGCTAAAAAGAGATCCAAATTGGAAAAGAAGAATTCAAATTATCCTCATTTGCTGATGATATGATCTTATATTTAGAAAAACCTATGGACTCCACATACATACACACAAACCTATTTGAACTGGTAAACAAACTAAGCAATGTTGTGGAATGCAAAGTCAACATAGAAAAATCAGTAACATTTCTATATGCCAATAGTGAACAATGTTAAAAACAAATTTAAAATGTAATCACATTTATAATAGCTATCCATAAAATTAAAGATCTAAGAATTATCCAAAGAAGTGAAAATTCTCTATAATGAAAACCATAAAACACTGATGAAAGAAATTGAAGAGGACACCAAAAAATTAAAAAAAATTCCATGTTCATGGATTGAAATAATCAGTATTGTTAAGATGACAATACTACCCAAAGCAATCCACAGATTAAGTGAAATCCCTGTCAAAATAACAATGACATTCTTCCCAGAAGTAGAAAAAACAATTCTAAAATTTATATGGAACCACAAAAGGCCAAGAATAGTGAAATCTATCCTAAGCAAAAGGAACAAAACTAGAGGAATCATATTACCTGACTTTAAATTGTACTATAGAGCTACAGTGACAGAAACAGCATGGTATGGGCATAAAAACAGACACATAGACCAATGGAACAGAATAGAGGACCCAGAAAAAACCTGCAGTGAACTCATTTTTGACAAAGTTTCCAAGAACATACACTGGGGAATAGATAGTCTCTTCAAGAAATGGTGCTGGGAAAACTGGATATTCATATGCAAGATAATTAAACTAGACCCCTATCTCTCACCAATAATCAAATTAAAATGGATTTAGGACTTAACTCTGAGACCTCAAACTATGAAACTACTGCAAACACTGGAAAAAATCTGCAGGACAGTGGTGTGGGCAAAGACTTGAACAATACTTCACAAGCACAGGCAAAACCACCAAACATGGAAAAACAAAATCACATAAAGTTTAAAAGCTTCTGCACATCAAAGGATACAACCAACCAAGTGAAGAAACAATCCACAGAATGGGAGAAAATACTTGTGATCTATCCTCTGACAAAAGATTAATAGCCAGTATGTATAAGGAGCTCATACAACTCCACAGGAAAAAAAAACCATGATAATCCTATTCAAAAATGGGCAAAAGATTCAAATAAGTATTTCTCAAAAGAAGACAAACAAAAGGCAAACAGATCTATAAAAAGTTGCTCAACATCATTGATCATCAGAGAAATGGAAAGCAAAATTGCAGTGAGATATCATCTCATCTTCATTAAAATGGCTTATATCCAAAGACAGGCAATAACAAATGCTGACAAGGATGTGGAAAAAAGGGAACTCTTGTATGCTGTTGGTGGAAATGTAAATTAGTACAACTACTATGGAGAACAGTTTGGGGTTTCCTCAAAAAAACTGAAAATTGAGCTACCATATGATCCAGCAAGCCAAGCTGAGTATACAGTGAAAATAAATCGGTATATCAGAGAAATATTTGTACTCTTATGTTTGTTGCAGCACTGTTAACAATAGCTAAGGTTTGGAAACTACCTAACTGTCCATCGACAGATGAATGGATAAAGAAAATGTTGTACATATACTCAATGAAGTGCTAATCAGCCATAAAGAAGAATGAGATCCTGTCATGTTCAACAACATGGAGGGAACTGGAGATTTTTCTGGTAAGTGAAATAAGCTAGGCACAGAAAGACAAATATCACATTCTCACTTATTTGTGTGATTTAAAAATCAAATAAATTGAATTTGTGGACATAAGAGAGTAGAACAATGATTACCAGAGGCTGCAAAGGGTAGCTAGGGGTTGGTGGGGAAGATGCAGACAGTTAATGGGTACAAAAAATGCAGAAGGAATAAATGAGACCTACTATTTGATAGCACAATAGGGTGACTATAGTCAATAATAACTTAACTGTATAATTTAAAATAACTTAATGAAGGTAATTGGATTATTACTCAAGGGATAAATGCCTGAGGGAATGGATACTCCATTCTCCATGATGTGCTTATTTCACATTGCATTCCTCTATCAAAACATCTCATGTACCCCATCAATGTATATACCTACTATGTACCCATACATTTTTCAAAAAATAATCATAAAAAATAATGATATTCCAAAAATTAAATTATGAATATACACAAATGTTCTCTTTAGCAAGCTTAAAGCAACTATTAAAGATTGTTGCTATTTAAATAGATCATGAGAAAAAAAATTAAAATAAAAAAAGAAAAGCACATACTTCAAGAAGCTTAAAAAAATTCTTTTTAAAGAATTTATTATGTGTTTCCACATTGAGTACTAATGTCATCCTAATACATCCAATATATAGCATTTTAAACTTAACAAGGGTGCTTATTTGAGGCATTGTGAATAACTGAAGTTATAAAAATATATTACAAATACTTTTGAAGAAACCTGTATGTCTACTCCAAACCCATCACATTGTTGTCTCAATCCGGAAAATCTCATACCTTCAGTAGCAGAGTCTATTTTTGGAGTTGAAAATCAGTTCGGTCACAATACCAGTGGGATGACTGAAGGCTTGGGTAATGGGCTATAAAATCTTTTCCATCTAGGTCACTGATTGATTTGAGACTGTCACCAAGGTAGGTAGAAAAACAGCTCATAAGAGCTGTCAAATCATGTGAAATGAGAATATGGTCTCAATTCTAGTAGACATTTTTCCCATCTACCTAACACATGCATGCACGTGAGTGCACACACACTTAATGACTTTTTGGGTTGCTTTAGAGCAGAGTAAAATTATTCTGGAATGAATCTTGTGCTCTGAAATTATAGTGCAGAATAGAAAATATTTTGCTTAATTTGTCCAAGTTGTGTCATCGGCAATTTCTCTTCTAGAATTAAATTACCAGGGGGACTCTTTCCAACTCGGATTTTTATCCCTTTGTTGACTATGGTTAAGTGCAATAAGCTTCTCGGCTTTTTAACTATGTGGTCCTCCAGTGCAATTTAATATTTGGAAGAAGCAACATTTTGTCTGAGTGATTCTACCAAATGAAAACGGAAAAAGAATTTAGTTTGATCAGCTAAGAATGTAGAAATTTACTTACGCAGTAAAGAATGTGGCTGTCTGACTTTGGTATTATGTTACACCTCATGGTTCAGGCATCTTGTTTGCCTTAAATGGTTTCACAAGCAGGAGGGTTGACCCAGAGCAGATTCGCAGTGGCTGCACAGAGCACAGCTAAACAGCAGATTTAATGAGGTCGGAATTTCACACAATGCCTTATTCAGAGAATTCAGGCAGCAGGAGAAAAGTTGTGGTGAATTGCAGTTGCCCATGGCTTTGCATCAAGAAGCAAAACATTTCTTCATAAACAGTTTATAAAAGTTCAAAAATAGACACCAATTACATTCAGCTTTAAGATTTAGACATTTGTCAGGGAGGGGGACTTGTGTATTCACGTTGTTAGAATTAAGGAAGTCCGTTCATTACCAAAAATACAGATCTCTACTCCTCTAAGTCAAGAAGGATCAAAAGGGTTTCCTAATACCTTTTGACATGCTGGAAGTTTTTCCTTTGTTTTCCCACTTTATGTTTTTGCAGCACCTACCACCTTATATTGCATTCTTTGCTTGTCTGTCTCCCCTACTTAACTTTAAAGTCCTTGAAGACAGGCATTTGGGGTGCCTTAAATACTTAATGAATGATTGCCGAATGAATGTTGAATGAAAATGAATGTAACTCATTCACATACTCTATGCTAAATTGAGAAATAAAAGGCTCAAACATTTTCACTCCATCTTATTCCCTTAAGAAACATCAATGTAAGGATTCGACAGACTGCTAATCTTTTATGAAGCTAAAGACCAGTTTTAATATTGTAAATTCAATATCCAGTTTCCCTGCCTTTTTCCCCATTGAAAGACAATCCTAGGTTGATCATTTTTATAGCTCATTATTTTAGACCTGGGAATAAAGCCACAGTCAGAAAGCACACAGCCTCAGGTTCTATAATACTGGAATTAGGGGTGAGAACATTCTCCCTTTATGTTAGAACTCTGTGGCTCTGGGCATTTCTACATAATTATTGATCAACCTTGAACCATAGATTCTCAAAAAGTCATATAAACGGGAGAGGATTGGGGTAGAAGTATGTGATGTATAATCTATTATCTAAATTTGGATACTTTTGCCTGGAACGAAAAATAAAAGTAAAGAAAAGCTGCCCGGATGCTGGGACAAGAGGTGCACCAGAGCCTGCCAGGGAAAGCAAACCAGAGCATCAGGGCATCCTGGATAGACACAACCTGAGCCCGTGAATAACACTGTCTTTATTCCAGCTGATTTCTAATGTAATTTTCCATAATCTGTCTTTTTAAATGTCTGTAGAAAGCCTTGATTCAGGCTTGACTGGAAGTATGTCTACTTCACTTTTAATGGGGAGAAGATTTTCGCCTAGTGGAGTCATTGAACAGTGGTCTTCAAATTGAGATTATTTCCAAGTACAGACAATTTTAACAGATTTAATTAAAGTTCTTCACCGACCACAGTTACTGTTTTTTAGCATGGCATTGCTTGTTTGTTTGTTTAAGCCCCTTTCTCCCCTTTCCTAATATAATAGCTACTTACAAAAAAAAAAAATCACTCATTCATCTCATCAGATATTTCAAATTACTCTTGTTGCCTTCATTAAAATCCCTTAATACCACTCTGGAAATTTGTGTCTTTGCCTGTCTTATACATGTTTCTGTTTAGAAAGAAGCAGGGAATAAAAAATAGTGTATTTCTGTCCTTGTAGACTGTTCTTAAATCAGATACATGGTAGATTATTGGTGGTGGAATTGATGGCAATTCTCATTTTATGGCCTCCTCTGTGTGTGCCAAACTACTATTTTCAAAGGATGAATTGCTTTTGAGAATGAATTGCTAACTATAAATCTACAGTTAGCAGCCTGGGTGCAGTGGCTCATGCCTATAATCCTAGCACTTTGGGAGGCCTAGGCAGGCAGATCACTTGAGGCCAGGAGTTCAAGACCAGCCTGGCCAACATAGCAAAACCCTGTCTCCACTAAAAATACAAAAATTAGCCAGGCATGGTGGCACGCGCCTGTGATCCAAGCTACTTGGGAGGCTGAGGTGGAAGAATTGCTTGAACCCTGGAGGCAGTGGTTGCAGTGAGCCGAGATTCCACCATTGCACTCCAGCCTGGGCAACAGAGAGAGACTCTGTCTCAGTTTAAAAAAAAAATAAAGAAAAACAGTGTAGTTAGAATAATGCAGTGAGCTTTGAGAAATAATAAACTTTTTAAAATGGCTTTTATTTACATATTTAATGTAAGCAATTTTAAATGGTATTTTCAATTCCTTTTCCTTAAATGCATCATTAGGAGGAAACAAAAGAATCTACAAATTTCTAGCATAACACAGATTATTTACTCTAACATTTTTTTAAGTAGCTGGAGTGCTGTTTAGTACATGATATTTTTTGAATTATGATGTACAAAAGTTGCAGATGAACAATTATTTATTTTAGGTGTGATATGCCTTTATTTGATATTGTAGGTAAGTCTTATTTTGTCAAATGCTATCTTGAAGTATTTATTAATTATAGGAAATCATCTTAACTCATTATAATTATGTGTTAAAATATATTCTACTTCCTGTCAACAAATGCAATTTTAATGGTAAATGTTGGATTAATTATTTTACAGTAGCATGTCCCATTTCTTCCTGTAAATATACAATTTTTAAAATCATTATGTCTAATTAAAGTAAGAGGGATATTCTCAAGTTTTTCCAGAAACTGAATGTCAGAGTTGAACACATGCATAAATATGTTTTCTGAAAGATTTATATATTATCATATGCTTTTATTTTTAGTCTATGATTTTTGCTTTATGTTACATTAAATTATTTCATACTAAGGAATGAGATAGGACATAAAATTTACCCAACTTAAAATTAATTAAGTTCACTAAACTAATTTTAATAATTTATTTTACTACATGAGTTCTAGAATGTATTCCTCTTTTTTATATTCCTCAAGTGCATATTAACAAGTGCATTTGATTTGAAAAATATAAAGTGAAACTTTTTCTTATACAAATTGTCTGATTTGACTAACTGGGATGCTAGTGAGAACAGGCATTAATTTGGAAGTCAGGATTTCAGACAAGTCCCTAACAACATCTAAATTAGGAAACTCTCTGGTTTAACTAAACAAACAGTTTAAAGTACATGAAAAAATAAAAATATTTTATTAGAAAAACTGCATTGTCAAAGATGTTACAGCATTTTTGTATTCCCTAACGATTCTGAGACTATTGGCTTAAGCAAAGTGCCTAACGGTGAAAAGAATAATGGGTTTAATTAGTTGTGACATGATTAGTTTTGAAAAAGTAGAGGTTTAACTTGGTGAAAGAACCAATGAAGAAAGTTACTGCTGCCCATTTTCTTCTAAAATAGAACATATATATATAGATGTATCCTCTATATCCCAGAATTCTACACTGAGATATGCACCCAAGTGAAATTCTTAAACATGGTACCACCGGAGACCTGAGTGAAAAAATATCATAACATCAGACACCTGGAAATAATTTGAACACCCACTGTGGCAAACTAAATGAATAAACAGTGTGTCATTCTCATGTTCTATAAAGTAGGCAAAATAAGTGAACTTTAATAATGCATTGTAACATGGATGAATCTTAGCAACAAACAAACTTGCAGTAAAGCTTTTGTGAATAGCTTTACAGAAATCGAGGGTGAATGACTTAAAAGACTGGATCAACAAAGACACAAAAGCCTGAAAAAGAACTCTGTATACAAGTCACTGGTTTCAAATTCTAGGTTTTCAATACAAAGGAAACAATTGCTAACCTAATTGTGTGTTGAAATACACAATGAAAAATATTTGATGAGAGCACATTTTTTACATTTTCTGCATTTAAGAATTAGTTTGATAAATTGGAGTAGATTTCAGCTAATGAGCATTTTAGAATGCATACTTCTTGATGGGGAAAAGTTTTCAGTACCTGTGATCTTTAGCATGTATGGTATATAAAGAACTGCATGTCTTTGTTAAGTAGCACAGCTCTTTAAACTGAAATCTGCATAGTTTTCCAAGATTGACTCTATTAATATCTTTGCGGCTAATTCAGATTATTGTGGAAAATATGATGATATAAATAATCATGTTTACCAGTCACATGTGTAATATTTTAGAACAGGAATCAGTTTCAAGACATCGATTTTGTATAGATTAGAATGTTTTATTTTAGTGCATTTTCACATAATCTAGAAACAGTCCATACATGATACAGTTCACAATACAAATACTGCTTTGGAAATATATTCTAAAGAGAAAAATTTAAAGATACATATAAAACCAATATACCCTTTCCCAAAACACAGGTATTGAAAACTTTTTCCTAGCAAATAAGCATATTTGTTAAACCCTAGAGCTCTGTTATTAAGAGCAAAACTATTTTAGGCTACTTAAGAACTGCTGGAACTTCAACTACTGAGTCTAAAGGCAAATTTTTTTTCCACCTTTGAAAATTGCTTAAACATTTTAGTATAGATTTCAGTTAATGAGCACTTATTTTGCACTTGCTGAATGTAGAGCAATATGCATTTAATTTTTCCCTCATCGTTTTCTTAAGAAGCCAAAAATTTCTTTATTTTTACCAAGGTGTACAATAAAATGATACAGTACTATGAATATGCCATACAGATGTCATTGTTTCTTTGGTCTTGGCAGAACCAGCCCCAGGCAAGATTGTGATGGAGAAGATTGACATTGACATCACCAGACCCACTTTAGGCAGTTTTTTCCTTCCTCTTCAGAATACTTTTTTTTTTTTTTGCATCCTTAAGGAACTCTATATCATTGTGAAATTCCCTGACCCCTGCCAATTAAATTTGCTCTCAGCAAAGGGTTCAGTCTTACTTGTTCATCTCTCACTGTCAATTTAAAGAAAGATATTACTTTACTAGGTTACTTGACATTTTAAGCCTTTCTAATTGTGGAATCAGTGGCTTTGTCCTTTCGAAAGCCAGATCAACTACTAAAGTAAACTTGTCTTCTAATGTACAAGGCAAAGCTTCCCTGGCTGTGTGATAATAGAAAGAAAATGAAACTTATCAAAGAGTCATTTCTATAAGCAAACATGACTGATTGAAAGATTAATGCCCAATTAGTGATTCCTAGGTCACCAATTAAACCTCCTGATCACTCAGTCAATAATGATGGTGGTTGCTGTACATGGGGCTTGTCACTGTTTGCAGATCTGTCTCTTAGCTTTATGACCGGTGCAACACATTGTTCAAACTGAGCCCTGTCAACCTTAATTGTTTCACACTAGAATAGCTCCTCCACTGCTGTCATTCCCAGGTATTAATATTGATTCAAGCCCACTACATTGTCTCCATCTAGCCTTTCTTCTTTCTGCATTTGATAGGATTATTTGCACTATTCCACTCTGTCATATAGCTACTGTTTTAGCACTCAACAGCTTTCTGTGACCCTCATGTGATAAACCTACCCCTGGGAATCTAACTTCAGATTTCTGGATTGTTGACATTGGCTACTCCAATACTTTAGCTTAAATCTTTATAAAATTTTCCTAGATTATAAAATCCATAAGGGAAAGATCTATAGAGACCCAGTGTAGGCACATGGTAAGCATCCATTCGGTAAGTAGCCAAGGGTAATTCAGAAGCAGATTTTCCTGAAAATGAAAGGAAGAAGAATATATACCTTTTGATTGATATCTCACGTTTGTTTTTAAAAGGTTCCTGGAGAAGAAAACAAGTATCTGGTCACCACAACAATTTCATACTGTACAAAAGTAGGAGCGGCATCTGGGTTTACAGAAAATTGTAAGGTAGCATATTTGGTGTGTACAAAAAAGACCCACCAGGAAGGATGTTAAATAACATTGAGAAAGATGTGTTTTTCAAAATCACTAAAAGGATTTTTATTCTCATTTTATATCTTTAATGTCTGCAAGGGAAAATGCATACAAGTTTACTAATTCATGAGTATTCATAGGTATTTATCATGTATAAATACCAATTCTCTCTCTCTCTCTCTCTCTCCCCACCCCTTTCTGTCTCTCTCTCTCTCCCTCTCTCTTTCTGTCTCTCTCTCTCTCTCTCTTTTCTCCTCTCTCTCCAGGGATTTTAGATTATAGTACTACTTTTGGGGAAATTTTTCTAAGACTTGAAAAGATTTTCATTTCTTCATACTTTAATGTTTTTAGTAGATACATGCAAACAAAACTAACTCACAATATGAAGTTTAATTTCCATACTTTTTCTTGATTTATAACATCAAGCTGATTTGAATATGTGAGCTAAAAGACCCTACATTGCATTACCAATCTGCTAAGCCATACAAGTTTCTGTCTATAATTATTTATGAAATTATATTAGAATATACGAAAATCAGCTTCATTTAAATTATTTATTTTAATATGTTTTCCAAAATGAAATTATACATTACGGGTTCTAGCACATGACCTCCAGATGTACTCAATATAAAATTGATAAAGGAGTAATATAATTAAATATTCATTCATTAAGGTGATTACAGAGAGCAACAGCAATGTAAAGGATTGTATTAAATAGGGTTACATTAGCAAAAAAAAAAAAGTCCTCTAGTGCAATTATAATGATTATAAGCACTGGACACGCAACAAACTTCTTTAACATGCCTGCAGAAATTCATTTAAAGGTTGTTATGTTGATAGATAATTATGTTCAGCTATTCACTGACCTCCTCCTCTGGGCCTGGCTCCAAGACGGCGATTCATGACTGATGTGCTTGAACTTGTCTGTTTCAAAAGTTAGAAACTTTTTTTTTCTCTGAGTGCATCCTAAAGGCCTTTTGTAGTGATATAGCTATACCAAAACTTGGATATGATTTAGCACTTTTTTAATTACCATGAGATTTTACTTCCATATTTGTGCAACACATATTTTACCTCATCACGTAATCAACATTTTTGGAAAGTCACTGCCATGTACAACAGCCAATTCCCAAGTGAGAAATGTAGCATGCCATTTTCTCATTTAAAGTTCATACACACAGTACATTTGAGGAGAATCTTTAGGAACCTGTTTCTCTAAAGAGCCTGATTTGCACTTACATACATAGAAAGGAAATCATGACCGTTTCTATCACAATCTTCTTCCAATGTATTTCCCGAATCTTTCTTTTAATAGGGTTTGGCAATATTTGTGAAACACTAAGCATGCATGTGATAGAGCTGATCTCTTTAAAAAAAAAGAAAGATGTAAAATGAGACACATCTGGTTACTTGCATAACACAGAGCAATAACAAAGCAATGTTTTAAAATTTAAGTAATGCATAAATGCAGAGATTTGGACAAAACAACAAAGGCACACCTGAAGA
This sequence comes from Sapajus apella, assembly GCF_009761245.1. NCBI lineage: Eukaryota > Metazoa > Chordata > Mammalia > Primates > Cebidae > Sapajus > Sapajus apella. The sequence goes on along the minus strand of NW_022436946.1, from coordinate 9,552,373 downwards.
CCATCTTACTAAAGGACATTTTTATGATGCTGCAGAGACAATCTATTCAAATGTATTAAAACTAATAAAGGAGATACTTGAATACCTTTTCTTTCATAGTTTATGTATACACAAACACTGCAATTAAGTTCATTGCTTTCATTGGAATGACTGTATTATGATGGTCATTATTTTAATTTTCAAATTATGAAAATAAAAATGTTTAAAACCATATCTTTAGAGTCAGGTATGTTAGTTTGCGAGGGTTGCTGCAGCAAAGTACCACAAACTGAGTGACTTAACGGAAATTAATTGTCTTACAATCTGAAGGCAGCAAGTCCACAATCAAGGGTGGATCTTTTTGAGGCCTTTGAACAAAGGATCTGGTCCAGATCTCAGTCCCTGGCTTGTAAATGGCCATCTTCTCCCTGTGCCTTCTTATGGCATCTTCCTTCTGTGCATGTCTTTGTGTACAAAATTCCCGTTATTGTAAGCACCCTAGTCATGTTGGATTAGGATCCACCTTAAAGACTTTATTTGATCTTACTGACCCCTGAAAAAACTCTATCTTCAAATAAAGTCACATTCTGGGGTATGGGTGTTAGGACTTCAGCATGTAAGTTTTGGAGGAACACAGTTCAATCCATGACCTATTTGTGATATGTAATTTAGATAGAGTCACATTCACTTTTTTTACCTATACACAAATGAAATACATACTACAATTATGATATACAATAGTTTTATCACTCCAAAGTAGTCCCCCTGAGCCTCTAGGTTGTCAAACCTCCCTGTAATGCCAGTGCCTGGTAACTACTGCTTTGTTTTATGTCCTGTGATTTTGTCTTTGCCAGAATATTATGGAAATAAAATTCTACATATATAGTCCCTTGAGTCTGGCTTTTTTCACTGAACACAATTATTTTGAGATTCATCCATATAGTCGCATAAATCAGTACATCATTCCATTTTATTGCTTAACGGTAATTCATTGTATTAATATACCATAATTTTTTATCCATTCATTTATCAGTGGACATTTAGATTTTTCTGTTTTTAGCTATTCTAAATTAAACTTCATAAACATTCAGATATAGGTCTTTATGTGGCATTTTAATTTTTAAAAATCTTCTTGGCTTGAATATCTCAGTCATATGGGAAGTATACAGTTAATTTTATGAGAAACCACAGTACTATTTTCCAAAATTGTTGCCCCCGTTAGCATACTCACAAGCAAGACATAAATGTACTCATTATTTTCCATCTTTACTGGCAATTTGCATTTTATGTGGTTTGTTTGTTTGTTAATTTTAGCCATTCTAGTATGTTTGTTTCTGGTGTCTTATTGTGGCTTTAATTTAAATTTCCCCAGTGACTAATAATGTTGGACATTTTTGTGTGCTTATTTGCCAGTTGTGTCTATTCTTTTGTGAAGTGTCTGAAAACATTTCACTCAATTTTTATCAAGCTGTTTGTCTTCTTACTATTGAGTTGTAAGAATTATTTTTATATTCTGTTTTAAATCATTGATCACATATATCCTTTGTGAATACACTTCCAAGTTGCTGGTTGTTTTCATTTCCTTTGTAACATCCTTGTAAGATAAGATTTTAATTTTGATGAAGTCAGAATTATCAAAATTTGTCTTTCATGTTTTTTCTATCTAAAATATTGTTAGATATTTTATTCTATGTCTGCTACTAGATATTTTTAGAATTTTAATATTTTCATTATGATCTTGAATCAATTTTAATTAATTTTTATATAATGTATTGTGAGGTTAAGATAGGTTTATTATTTATATTTACTTCTCATTTATTTGTTACCAATAATGGATATCCAAATACTTCAGCAATATTTGTTGAAATTATTATATTTTCCCATTAAATTACCTTAGCAACTTTGTTAAAAATCACTCAATCCTATATATGTGGCCCTCATTCTAGAAATACTATTCTTTTGTTGCTCTGTATGTTTATTGTTATACAGATATCACAGTTGTAATTAATATAGTTTTAAAATAAGCCTTAAAATAGTACAGCATGAGTTTTCCAGCTATTTTCCTACTTGAGATATAATGCACATACCATGAATATCTCAGCTCTAATGGGTTACGATTCAGTTTACAAGGTTGTACTACCAGCACCATTATCTAGTTCCAGAAAATTTTATCACTCCAAAAAGAAAGCCCGTACCCATTAGCAGTTACTCATGCCCGTCTATTCAGTTTTTGGTCTGAAAGAGAGGTTGATGGGACCCCTGCTCTCATGGCTAAGTGAGTGGAACCCTTGCCCTCATAGGATGAGGAGGTGGGGCCATCTTCCTGTTTGGTTCAGGAATAGCTAGCCACAGGGATTATTCTCAGGCTTTGAAATCTAATAGAACGTGCTTTATTTCAGACTTGTTTGTGACTCTTTATTTTCTCATAACTTCTCACTTTTGGAATTGGAATGTCTATTCTATGCTTTTCCCACCAGTGCATGTTTGAAGCGGATGAACCTTTTATTTTTGCTAGATATAGAAGATGGAGGAGAATTTTGTCCCAAGGTGGACTGTATACAGGGTCTCTCCTGTTGCTGACCTCAATGATCCAATACATGAATTTTGGCATTTTTTGAATTAATACTATTTAGATACCATCTTGGATTTACAGTAGATGCTGAAATGGATTAATACTTTTGGGGATATTGGGATGGGGTGACTGTATTTTGCATATAAGAAGCACATGAATATGCCAGAGGGCCAGAAAGCTGGCAATTCTGGGTTGAATTATATCCTCCTAAAAAGATATGTTGAAGTGCTCACATGCAGACCTGTGACTATAACCTTATTTGGAAATAGAGTCTTCACATATATAATCATGTTAAGATTATGTTTATATTGAATTAGGATAGACGTTAAACCAATTACTGGGTACCTTATAAGAGGAAGGGAGTTTGAACACAGACACGTGGGAGACATTCTATGTGAAGATTAAAGTACAGACTGGAGTGATGTGTACACCGGCCAAGGAACACCAAGGATTACCAGGGAACATTAGAACCCAGAAGAGGCCAGGAAGGATAATCCTCTAGACACTTTAGAGAAAGCATGGCTCAGCCAACACTCTGATTCAGACTTGTAATCTCCAGCTATGTAAAATAACAAATTTCTGTTGTTTTGAGCACCAAGTTTGTTGTAACTTGTTTCTGACGCCTGAGAAGTTATTTAAAAAAGAAAAGAAAAGAAAATTCACTTTTATTCTTATGTTAGCCATTTCTAGTGCTCCTTATTCATTTTTATAAATACATATTTCAATTTGATATTATGTTTCTTGCTCCTGAATGACTTTCTTAAGTATTTTTCATACCGTAAATGTGATGCAATAGATTCCTTCTGCTTCTTTTCTTTTTCTTCTTTTGATCCTTTATGGGTATACAGTAGGAGTAAATATTTATGGGTTACATGAAATATTTGGATCTAGGCATGCAATGTCTAATAATCGCATCAGGGTAAATGGGGTATCTATCACCTCAAGCATTTATCCTTTGTGTTACAAACAATCCAATTATATGCTTTCAGTTATTTAAAAATGTACAATGAAATTACGTTTGACGAAAGTCCTACTGTTGTGCTAGCAGGTCTCATTCATTCTTTCTATATTTTGTACCTATTAACCTTTCCCACTTCTCCCCCATTGCCTCTGGTAACCATCCTTCTGCTCTTTATCTGTCACCATGAGTTCAGTTGTTTTCATTTTTAGCTACCACAAATAGGTAAAACCATGTGAAATTTCTTTCGGGTTCCTGGCTTATTTCACTTAACGTAATGACCATCCTTAACCTAATGTTCCATCCATGTTGTTGCAAATGACAAGATCTCATTCTTATTTTATGGCTGTATAGTGCCCCATTGTGAATATGTACCACTTTTTCTTTATCCATTCATCAGTTGATGGACACTTAGATTTCCTCCAAATCGTGCATATTGTAAACAGTGCTGCAGCAAATATAAGAGTGCAGATATCTCTTCAATATACGGATTTCCTTTCATTTGGGTATATACCTAGGAGTGAGATTTCTGGACTGTATGGTAGCTGTATTTTATTTTTTTTAAGGAACCCCAAACTCTCCTCCACAGTTGTTACACTAAGTTTTATTCACCAACAGTGTACAGGGCTTCCCTTTTCTTCATATCCTCGCCAACATCTGTTATTGCTGACTTTTGGATAAAAGTCTTACTAAATAAGGTGAGATGATATATCATTGTAGTTTTGATTTGCATTTCTCTGATGATCAATGATGTTGAGCACCTTTCCATATATCTGTTTGCCTTTTATCTATATTATTTTGAGAAATAGCTATCCAGGCTTTTTGTCCATTTTGAATTCAATTATTATATGTTTTCCTATAGTGCCATTTGAGTTCATTATATATTCTGATTATTAATCCCTTGTCAGATGGGTAGTTTGCAAATATTTTCTTTCATTCTTTACATCGTCTCTTCACTTTGTTGATTGTTTCCTTTGGAGAGCTGAAGACTTTTAAATCGATGTGATCCTATTTGTCTATATTTTCTTTGGTTGCTTATGCTTGTGAGGTATTACTCAAGAAATCTTTGCCCAGTCCAACATCCTGGAAGTTTTCTGCAATGTTTTCCTTTTGCAGATTTGAGGACTTAGACATAAGTCTTTAATCCATTTTTATTTGATTTTAATATATGGTGAAAGATAAGGGTCTAGCTTCATTCTTTTGCATATGGATATCCAGTTTCCGAACATCATTTATTGAAGAGATTATCCTTTCCCCAGTATATGTTCATGGCACCTTTGTCAAAAATATGTTCACTGTAGATGAATAGATTTATCTCTGGATTCTCTATTCTGTTTCATTGATCTATGTGTCTTCTTTCATGCAAGTGTTGCAGGACGAGCTGCTGATAGAACCCCTCAGACACTGGAGTGAGGAAAAAAGAAACTTTTATTCAGCTAGCTGTGGAGCATCAGTTGACTAGTGTCCAAAAAGCTGAGCTCCCTGAAAAGCAGTTGTTTCCCCCCTTCTTAAAGACATAAAGCCCAAAAGGAAGCAGAGGTAAAACTACGTCGTTGCTCATTGGCAGGACATCTGACCTTACAGCCTTTGGCTTTCATTGATTTGCTAATTTACAGGTGGTGTGCATGGGAGAGAAAGAGTTACAGAAGTTGAATGAAGTCAATAAATCGCTTAGCGGCAGTGGTGTCTCAGAGGGGGCAGGTCTGGTTGGTGCAGGTCGGGAGTACATGACTCAGGGAAGGTCCTTGGGCAGCAAGAAAAACATTTGCAACATTTCCAAGGCTTACAGATAACATAGGCACCAGTTACAGAAAGGGGGGTTATTTTCTCAGTCCTTGGACCCTGCTGCAGTGGAGCCGGTAGACCAGCATCTCATCTGACTACTGACTCCAACTTTGTGCTATTTTATCTCCCCTCCCCACTTTTCTAACAAAAGACAGACAAGAGAGAGAGAGAGATGGTCTCCTCTCTCACAAGTTCCATGCCATTTGTGTTCAGTTCTGTAGCATAAAGTCAGGTAATGTGATTCCTCCAGTTTTGTTTTTGTTTGCTCAGGATATCTTTGGCTATTCTGGGCCTTTAGTGGTTTCATATAAATTTTAGGATTACTTTTTGTATTTTATGAAGAATATCATTGTTATTTTGACAGAGATTGCATTAAATTTGTGGATTGTTTTGGGTAATATAGACATTTTAACAATATTGATTCTTTCAATTCATAAATATAGAATAGTTTTTCATATTTTGTGTAATGTTCAATTTCTTACATCAATGTTTTATAGTTTTCATTACAGAGATCTTTCACTTGGATGGTTAATTCCTAAGTATTTTGTTTTACTTGTAGCTATGATGATGAGCTTCCTTTCTTAATTTCTTTTTCAAATTGCTCATTGTTAGCATATAGTAATGCTGCTAATTTTTCTATGTTCATATTTCTACCACTTGATTGAACTTATATATCATTCAAATAGTTTTCTTGTCACATGTTTAGATTTTTCCAAATATAAAATCATATTATCTGCAAAGAGGGATGTATTAGTCCGTTTTCACACTGCCGATAAAGACATGTATGAGACTGGACAATTTACAGAAGAGAAAGGTTTAATGGATTTATAGTTCCACATAGCTGGGGAGGCCTCACAATCGTGGTGTAAGGTAAATATCATGTCTCACATGGAGGCAGACAAGGGAGTAGAGCTTGTGCAGGGAAATGTCCCCTTATATAATCAGATCTCATGAGACTTATTCATGATCACAAGAACAGCACAGGAAAGACCTGCCCCCATGATTAAATTACCTCCCACCAGGTCTCTCCCACATCACATGGGAATTCAAGATGATATTTGGGTGGGGATACAGCCAAACCATATCAAAAGATAATTTTACTTTTTCCTTTCCAATTTGGAATCCTTTTCTTCCTTTCTGTTGTGACTGTTCTGGCTAGGAATTCAAGCATTATATTGAGTAACAATGGTAAAAGTGGACACACTTGTCATTTTCCCCATCTATGAGAAAAGGGTTTCAGTGTTTCCACCTGCAGTAAGACACTAGCTGTGCTTCTTTTACATATGGCTATTAGGTTGAAGTACGTCCCTATTATATCTAGTTTTTGAGGATTTTTATTATGAAAGGATGTTGAAATTTATCAACTGCTTTTTCAGCATCAATTGAAATAATAAAATGGTTTTTGTCCTTCATTCTGTTGATATAACGTGTCACATTGATTTATTTGCATATATTAAACCATCCTTGCTTCTTAGGGATAAATTCCACTTGGCCATAATGGGCCAGCGTTTTCATGTGTTGTTTGATTTACTAATATTCAGGATTTTTGCATCAATATTCAAAAATGATATTGGGCTATAGTTTTCTTTTGTGATGTGTCTTTGCCTAATTTTCCTATCAGAGTGATACTGAGCTTGTAGAATGAATTTAGAAGTATTCCTTCCTCTTCTATTTTTCAGAATAGTTTGGGCGGCATTAGTATTAGTTCTTTAAATGTTTAGTAGAATTCAGCAGTGAAGCCATTGTGTCCAGGGCTTTCATTTCCAGAAGGACTTTTTATTACAACTTTGATCTTGTTACTTGTTTTCAGTCAGTTCAGGCTTTGGATTTCTTCATGGTTCAATCTCAGTAGGTTATATGTGTCTAGGAATGTATACATTTCATTTTATATTTTTAAATCTATTGGCATGTAGTTGCTCATAACAGCCACTAATTATTCTTTGAATCTCTGTGGCATCAGTTATAATATCTCCTCTTTTTTGTCTCTGATCTTATTTATTTGTGTCTTTCTTTCTTAGTCTAGATAGAGGCTTATCAATTTTGTCTATCTTTTCAGAAAAACAACTTTTTATTTCATTGATCTTTTATATTGCTTTGTTTCTAATTCATTTATTTCTCTTCTGATTTTCATTATGACTTTTCATCTACTAAGTATAGGTTTGGTTTGCTCTTACTTTTCTAATTCTTTAACATACATTGTTAGGTTGTTCATTTGAACTTTTTCTTCCTTTTTGATGTAGGCACTTATAGATATAAACTTTCCCTGTAGTGCTGCTTTGCTCTGGCCCATAGGTTTTGACATGCTGTGCTTCTGTTACCATTAGTTTGAAGAAACTTTTCAGTTTCCTTCTTAATTTCTTCAATGACCTACTGGTCATTCAGGAACAAATTGTTTAATTTCTATGTATTGGTATAGTTTTCAAAATTCCTCTTGTTATTGATATCTAGTTTTTTATTCATTATTGTCCGAGCAGATGCTTAATGTTATTTCAGTTTTCTGAATGTTTTAAGATTTGTTTCCTGACCTAATATTTAGTCTATTCTTGAGAATGATCCATGTGCTGAGAAAAAGAATGTGTATTCTGCAGCTGTTGGATGAAATGTTCTGCAAATAACTATTAGGTCCATTTGGTCTATGGTGCAGATTAAGTCCAATGTTTCTTTGTTGATTTTCTGTCTGGATGATGTATCCAATGTTGAAAGTGTGGTCTTCATGTCTCCAGTTATTATTGTATTGTGGTCCACCTCTCTCTTTAGTGCTAATATTTTCTTCATATATCTGGGTATTCCAGTATTGGGTGAATATATACTTAGAATTATTTATCCTCTTGCTGAACCGACCTGATATAGTGCCCTTCTCTGACTCTTTATACTTTTGCCTTGCAATCTATTTTGTCTAATTTTAGTGACTCTTGCTCTTTTTTGATTTCTATTGGCATGAAATATCTTTTTTCCATCCCTTTATTTTCAGTTCATGTGTGTCTTTACAGGTGAAGTATATTTCTTATAGGCAACACATTCTTGGATCTTTTTTATTTTTTTAATCCATTCAGCCACTCTATGTATTTGATTGCAGAGTTTAGTCTGTTGGCATTCCACATTGTTATTGATAAGTAAAAACTTACTCCTGCCACTTGGGTATTTGTTTTCTGGTTGCTCGTAGTTTTTCTGTTCCTTCTTTTCTTTCTACCTGTCTTCCATTTAGGGAAGGTCATTTCCTTTAGTGGTATCATTAACTTTCTTGCTTTTTATTTTTTGTATCTGTTGTATGATTTTTTATTTGAGATTACCAAGAAGCTTGCAATTACTATCTTATAACCCTTTATTTTAAACTGATGATAATTTAACATTCTTTGCATAGACAGATAAGCAAACTAACAAGCAAAAAGAAAACTAATAACTATACACCTTAACTTTATCTTCCTGCTTTTTTTTAAAAAAAATTTATTTTTCTATTTTTCAGTAGAGATGGGGTTTCACCATGTTGGCCAGGTTGGTCTCAAACTCCTGACCTCAAGAGATCCCCTTGCTTTGATCTCCTACAGTGCTGGGATTAAAGGCATGAGCCACTGCAGCCAGTTCAATGTCTCCCTACTTTTTAACTTTTTATTATTTCTATTTAAATTTTTGTGTACTGCATATTTCTTGAAATGTTGTTGTAGTTACTATTTTGGTTTGGATCATCATTTAGTATTCCTACTTAAGATAAGAGTAGGTTACACACCACAGTTATAGTATTGTAGCAGTGTTACAGTTTGTGTGTTTTTCTGTGTTCTTATTATTAATAGTGAGTTTTGTACTATACATACAGTCATTTACTAATCATATATTAACAAAAAACTATTTATAAGAGCCTAGACAATCTGTTCTTTAATCTTGATGAAGTCTATTGCTTTGAAACTGCATGTGTTCTGACAATACCTCGCATAAAGGGTTGAATTTAGTCAATTATGGTAATATAACAGAAGCACCCTTAGGTTACCCTTGTAGTCAGCATAAAGTAACCAGGAATACTCCAATCTAATGTTTGAACATGAGAGTAGCAAAAATCCTTTGGCCACCATCCCTGTATTAGTATGTTTTAGCTGATACAATAACATGCCATAAACTGGGTAGCTTATGAATAACAGAAATTTATTTCTCACAGTTCTGGAGTCTGGGAAATAAAAGATCAAAGTGCAGGAAAATTCCATGTCTGGTTAGGGCCAGCTTCCTGCTTCATAGATAGCCATCTTTTTACTATGTTCTCACACGGCGGAAGAAGCCAAGGAATTCTCTGTGGCCTCTTTTATAAGATCACTAATTGCATCAGTGAGGGCTCTACCCTTATGACCTAATTATCTTAAAAAAAAAACTTCATCTTAATACCATCACCTTGGAGATGAGGTTTTAATATATGAACGTTGGGGTAGCACATTGTCTATAATGATCTCACGGGGTTAAGGTTCTAGGCCTGGATGGAGTCCTAATTTACATCTTATTCATGTAAATTTGAGCAGCACCTTGAAAATATGTTGTCCAATGCACATACCTCAAGTATCTTTAACTTAGTATAAGATATCATTTTTATTAGTCAACATGTTAATGTTAGTCTACATTCGAAGTGTTAGTAAACCAAACAGCTCACCAATAAACTTTTTTCTGCTATAATGTTAGCTGACACTTCTAGAATGAGGAATCTCTATTTGGCAAATGGAATATAACTAGAACTTCCTAGGCAAGTGAAGAATATAGTGTAATAGCTTGATGGACACTTTTTAAAAACTGATTAATTAGTGAAGGAAGTGGAGAAAATCACATAATAGCATGAAAACTTTTGATTTATTAATTAGCATAAGGCTTTGGAATGAATTTATAAGGAGTAGGGAGAAATTCTCTTTCTCCAGTTTTATCTCATATATGTATTTCATAAAGTACTATTCCCTTTTATATTTTGCATTCACTTGTATAATTATTCTAAACTTTGATGAAGTAAGCCGCGACTTAACTGTAAGGCATCTGTATTGTCAGGAGATTGTGAGTAATCCTTGATGGACACCCAGGTATGATTTATAGTGTGCTGCTCTGAGAGTGGGGGAAATAAATCCATTTCTGTTTTATAGTCAAATTAGAAAAGAAAGCTTCATTTCTGAGAATTTGATACTAAGTACACCAGTTACATATATCCCCATAAAGAGTAATTGTCATCTTCATATCACAATTTTTATAACTAAAAATATATAATCTATGCTCCTGTTTGAATGTGAGCATATTTATTTTCTTTAAAATGATTAATTCATTAAGAAGATATTTACAGAATTTCTACTATAAATTTGGTGGATCCTTGTCCTAGACAAGGAAAAATGAATATTCAAAAGAGTCCCCTATCCAAAGTGGCAGGGATGAGGGAAAGTGGAGAGAAGAAAAATGGGTATTTTAAAAACGGCTAAACAAACTGATTTCAGCTAATGCAAAATGGCATCTGAGGAGAGTATAGATATTTCAAGTAACACTTGGAACAAAGTAATGGCTGAGTCAAATTCACCCAGTTGGTCACAGGCAAGCCTTAAACATTCTCTTGATGGCTGGATTATAAGCCTAATGGGGAGTAATTCGATTTAGTTACAAACATTCACCTTCAGAAATAAATTTATTTTGTATGATACTATACCAGTCAAAAAATCCTGGATGATTTTTGTCCAAATTTTATGAGCTTTTAACTAAATGTAACCAAGTGACTAATTTTGGCCAATGAGATGTATTTTAAAATGCAAGGCTGTGTGAAGAGTACTTACAATTGGTTTCTCAGGCAGAAAGTACTTTTTGACCTGTCCATTTAATTCCTCCTTTACACTTGGACCTGTAATGTAATGGCTGATGCTTCAACCTTTTTAGTCCATAAGATGATATGAAGTTATAACCGCAAGTTAGAAAGGTGAAGAAAGGATAAGAGTAGCCTGCTCTCTGATGATTACAGATGCTCATATCAGCCCCGGTCTGTTCACCTTCAGTCTTCTCCATGAGAAACAAATAGAGATTTCGTTTGGTTTTAGGCCAGTACAATTATTAATTCATTCATCAGACTAGAAAAATAAAGGAGTATCTTAACACCGTACCAAAATCTGTAGTATTTTCTCCTTCTTGCACCATAGAAAATATATCTATGCAGTTTTCAACTTTACTTGTGGGCAGAAATTTCAGAATCTCATTGGATTTCAGGGATTGAGTCAATGCCCTATTGCAGTGGTAGCAATGAGGAGAAGTCTTAAGGTTTCTTCCATTTGCCCAAAGTCTATATTTTGTATTCTCTGATTTTAAACAGAGCATTCATACAAAACCTTCTCTTGGCACCAATCTTCTTTTCGTTGTCTATTTCTTACCGTCATCATCAATCTCTCCTATTTCTTTTTAAGACATCATATGAGCTTCCTTCTAACATTAATCTTTCCTTTATTTTCTCAGTAGGAGACTTCGCTCTTTCCTAACTCAAGATGGGTTGCTGATGGAGCGTGAATTAGTTTCCTAAGGCTACTGAAAGAAACTACTACAAGCAGGGTAGCTTAAACAACATTTATTCGCTCACAGTTCTGGAGGTTAGAAGTCAATAGTCAGGTGCTGGCAGGACATGTTCTCTGAAGGCTCTAAGGGAAAGTCTATTTTGTAGCTCTCTCTTAGGTTCTAGTGTTGCTGGCAGTGCTTGGCACTCTTTGACAGGTAAACACATCACTCTAATTTCTACCTCTTACATCATATGGCATTCTCCTTGTGTGTCTCAGTCTATTCCTCTGTTTTCTCTTTTTATGAGGCCACCAGTCATCTTGGACTAAAGCTCATCCTGAACAGGTATGACCTTCATGTAACTTGATTACATTTGCAAAGACAGTTTTCCCAAATAAGATCACATTCACAGATACCAGAGGTTAGGACTTCAATATATCTGTTGGAGGGACACAATTCAAAATGTGAATTATTCTACAATGACTACCATGAATGCCACTATCCAGAGAGGGATGGTCAGCTGTGGATCTGCCTTTGGTTTAGAATTACTGTAGCTGGATATACTTTGAATGGTCATCATGGATACATAGTAGTTAAGAATTATGGATTACTTACCATGTGACAGGTGTTGTACTAAGGTCTTTCCAAAAAATATATTTTATTTGCCTAGTATTTTTAAATGCATCTGAAATAAATAAAATCAAAAGTATAGAAATCAACTCAATAATCTGTTATTTTAAAACAAGAACAGAAAAAATCTTGAAATAAAAAATAGATGAAATGAGAAATTAGCAATTAAATAAGATTAAGATCCTTCTGTTGCTGTGTATGGATCTTATATGAATTCTGATCAAACAAACTCTAATAAAAATTATGATACAATTGAGAACATTTGAACATTAATTAGATAACTGGTGACACTAAAGTAATTAGTGTTAATTAATCTTAGATGAGATAATCATTAAATGTTATTTTTATAAAAAGGGCCCCTAATTTTGTAGAATTATTTGCTGAAATATATACAGATAATCATGTTCCAACGACTGTTCTTTCCTTCATAATAATCTTTCCTAGGGAGCTATAGATGTAGAAAATTGACCGTGAATTGAACATTGTAAACATTGAAATATGACTACATGGAGTTTCATCATACTCTTCTCAATTTGTGTATATTGTTGTAATTTTTGCAATAAACAGAGGAAATGACCAGAAAATAACCTTTAATTTGCGCATATAAAAACCACATGACTTAATAAGAAACTATTTTCTTTACCTGAAAAGAGGAATTTTTAAAATGTCACAATTAGATAAAGTTCTGAATTTAAAATGTTTTAACATTCTTTTAATGATGATATTGCATTAAATCTATGAAACAATCACAGATAATTAGGTGAGGGTGTCAGCTCAAGGTTTTCAAAAAAATAAAAGCTGAGTCATTCCTTTTAACCAATTGTAAAATCAAGTTCAAATTTCATTTCTTCATGATCTTTAAATGGACCGGTACGAATTAGAACTACCTTTCTAGTACCCCAAACTGCATTTTTCATTTCATTTCAAAGCAATTAATATTTTCAGTAAGTGTTTTTGAGTATGTGTGACTTGACTTATCAGAAAGCAAATATGGGTGTCTGCTTATATGGAATACCCATTCACAACTTAACTTGCAGATGTTCAAATATTCTTTTGATACAGAGAAGCAACATTTCCTCAAAAAAAATTTTAACAATAAGAAAATAAAAAAAGGAAAATTAACTTAAAGTCACATGAAAGAGCAATTTATGGGAAAGGAAAGTGGTGAGAAAGTATTAGTTACTAGGAATTTGAAAGTAAGAAATGTAAGAAACATGAAAATAGTTCAGGAAAAGTAAACGGTATGTGGAATGGAGGAGGTTAGGGTCAGACTCTGGTTCATGGCCCAGGCAAGATATGAAGTAGGCCAATTTTTCCAAGGACCTCAGCTTCCTGGCTTCTGCCACTACACAGTATGGCCAAACGTAGACAGACATAAAGGGTAAAACTATTTTTTTTTACAGTTGTCAAAAGCATTACTTTATTTTCTTGAGAAACAGCATGAAGGAGTATATATTAAAAAAGAATTTGCATGTGATATGTCTTGCCATCTGGAAAATTCCTATAGGGAATTATATAATCTCTTTTTTCCTCAAATCTTATCTCTTTTCTCATAAAAATTGTGGATATTTCCAGTCTGAGAAAGTTAATATAAATGAGGATTTTGTGTATTAAACTCCCCAAGAGTCAATTTATAAGGTGACCAAAGATTTGGAGAAACAAAATATACCTTTCTTTAAGTGATTTTAAAAAATGTTCAAATATAGAAATAGAATAATTTCCCCTTTGCCTTGGCAGTTAATGTGAACTCAAAAACATTTTAAAAACAATGGATCTTAAAGGAAATTTTCCAGTGAATGTTTGTGACATTGGAGATGGAAATATGCAAGGTTCTGGGGCCTGATATTTTTGATATAAGGGAATTGTGGACATCAAAGAAGAGAAATGCTCATGAATTACAGTAAGCAAAAGATTTACAGGAATTTTGTCAATTACGCCCTTGTCCTGGAAGAAATAATGCAAAGGCTACACATTTTGTGCCTGTAAACGGTCCTTTTGTATAGCAGGGCTAAGATGTTGTGCCATGCCAAGCAACTGAAAAGTTCCAATTCTTTTTTTTTTTTAAAAAGTAAAAGAAAATAACAAAAAAATACAGTTTAAAAATTTTAATGTATATAAGTGAATCAATTATGTAATGGATATAAAAAATAACTGGGAAAGAGTATGGTATAATGGTTAAAAGTACAAAATTTTAGAGTAAGGTTATCTGGCTTCAAATATCACGTTGGTCTTGATCCGCAAGTTTCTTTAAGACTTGGTCTTATCATGCCAGAAAAGGAGTTAAAATAGGTTAAAAAGAGGTAATCCAGGTAAAATGCTTAGCATGGTATCTGCCTTATATTAATTCCTCAATAAATGTTAATATATATCATCATTATTATTTAATTACTACTCATATTGTCATTATTACTTGGTGCTAACAAAATGACAAAATAAAATGTTTGATGGTAAAACAATTTTATGACCAACTTGGAATACCTTTTGGGTTTCAGTGGCATTCACAAATTTAAATTTTAATAGATGGAGTGGCTATCAAATTAATCTCTGATGTCTATGTGTAATTATTTTTTCCTATATAACCATAGCCATGTAGCATGTTACTCCTTGTGGGATTAGGCACCCACTGTCTAGTCTCTCTAGGTTAGGGTTAAAGTACATATAAATACAAAGTTTTACAGGTTTACTATATGAATCTTGCATAAAAGAGTTGGTCTTGGAGTAGGGTAGGTAGCCATATTTCTCAATGATAGATAAAATCAGATATGTAATCATAATCTCTATGTCTTTCTTCTTAAGAATAAAAAATTCCAATGGTCTACAGCTGTCTGATTGTGTGACTGGGGTAAAACTGGAGTAGAGGTTGATAAAACGGACTTCTGTGTCTATAATGCTGGTAGCCTCTGCATGCCCTTACCAAAGAGAGTCCCATGTTAGTACATTTCACTTTTATTCCCAACTCTACCATTCCACAGTTATATTTGCCCTTGAGGGTATGAAACTGTTGTGAAACACAGTGACTTCTTCATTACTAAATAATCAGGCACCACTGGTAGAGAATAGCCCCCGTAGAGACAAAATTTTAATTCAGAGCAGCCCACACAAGTTATCCTATTGATTCTTCAGTTAATTCAACAGCCATATTAATTGCAGTAAGTAGTACGACACTTCACAGGTACCATAAAATCCGTGTGATTACAGCAGGTTTTAACTGGGCATATCAAGCAATCCTGACAAAATTCAGGAATCAGAGGGAACTCAAGAGGTCCAAAAGAAGTTTATTGGTGTTCCTAAGAAAGTCCAGTGGGGCTGATAACCTAATCAAGATGATTGCAAAAAGTTGTCAATGGCCTCTCAGAATCCATAAAACCTAGATTTGCATAAACTACTTATTTTGTAAATTAAAGGGTTGGAGTATGTTCCTGTGAGGTTTTGTGGTATCCAGAGCTCGAAATAAATGTACAGTGCAGGAGAGCAGGCATGTAACCTATCCTAGGAACTAACTAAAGGATTTTTATTTGATTACATAAATTGCTGTCTTTGAAGAAGACAATGAAAGATTGCACATAAAATAAAGGTGTAACTTGGAAAATCCTGTGGTTTCACTGAAGGAAAAACTGAGAGCCATTACTAGACTTGAAAGAAAAAAGTAAAAGATAATTTTTGAAAGAAGAAACATTATCAAGCTACATTTAAAGAGAATGTGTCAATTCATCACAAAACAAATTTATTTAATGATAATTTAAATATATGAAATAAATTCATGTATTTAATGTTTCTTAATGTAAAATATCTATTCATTTTTAAGACTATTTTGTTAATTATAAATTTTAATTTTACCTCTAAAGTAAATTTAGCTTATAATCATATTAAAATGCATTCACTAATTGAGTCTTAATATTCAAAATTTTAAAAAGCATCAATTATAAAACACATGTAAATGTATACATACATTACACACAGGTAAATATGAAATAATAGTGCATGTTTCTACTCCAAACCTATAGAGGATTTCTAATTTGAAGCTCAGCTTAATGACACTCCTAATAGAAAAATACAAAACCCCTAAATATCCTGCACCTTCAATATTTTCTAATAATGGTAATATGAGGTAATGAATATTCCTTTTTAGGCTATAAACGTTCCCATGCAGGAATCATGTGTGATGTATCTACAATGTTATTTATAAGCATAAAATGCCACACTGCTCTTATCCAGAGGCATTATGGACACTGCTTAATCTTGCATGAAAATCTCATTATATTAGATCCTATTAATGATATATAAAAATTTTACAATATAATTTTCCATCATATTAGTGATACATCATATCACATTATAGTTTTCTTATCATTAATGCTGTGTTTATGCCATTAGCTAGAGTTAAAAGGGGGCTTATTAATAACCCACAACAAGAACTTTTTGCCATATTGTTCTACATGGTCTCTTTAGATACTGATATGTTCACCTTAAACGTGGACTAAGGAACTGATGAAAGTTTGTGCAGCATAGGATATGTGACTCACTCAGCTCTATATTCAAATGAGAGCTGCAAAATAATGATCGGAATCACAATGAAAATCTTCCTGACCTCACAGTTCAAGGCTGCATCTATCAATGAGATTAAGCAATATTTTATGCTTACTCTCTGAAATGAATTTTTGTAATCAGATATACAATGTTTACAATTTCTTCTGATACCTTCACCTTTCTTTCTAGGTTGTTTTCTCTGTTGATTCTTTTGCCCAGCCTCCTGTTTGTTGATGTTTCTGTTCCACTGGTTCTTAGTTTTTCCATACTGACCTTTTCCATATAACACTGTGCATATTGTATTGATTTTGTATGCCCTTTAATTATCCTCCTTAATCCTATCATACTAATTAATTCCACTCATCTTGTGGCTGTAACTTGATTCACAGATAATGCAACAGAGCTTTCTGGCTCCAGGTATGACAATTCCAAGCACTACCTGGGAAGGTGCTAGAGGGCATGCCAATTTTCTGTTCTGAAAAGTGGATGTGTCTACATTTTCCTGTAACTGATACAAACATTTAAGGGTGGTGCTGATAACTTGGTTATGTTTTAGTAATTTAATTGTGTTGTTCATTTTTTAACAAAATCTATGTGTCCCAAATGACCAAAAGTTATACAATACTTAAGACATTTGTAAAAACAAAATATGTCTATCAATCTTTTTCCATGTCATCATGCTTAATTTCCAGATTGTTTCTCTTTTGTTCATTCACTTGAAAACAAATTAAATCTTACGTTGGATTGTTAAAGATATTTGCCAAATTAAAAGCTATCAGGTTCAAGAAAAAGAGATTTGTCCTTAATTTAGTAAATTTAATGGACTGCTTTTAATATAGCTATATAGATATATAAAAAGAGAAAACAAGTTTTAATTTCATTGTGTATGTAAAAATGCAATCAGCTTATAAACCCCTTTGAGATCATGAAGCAGCATAGCAGAGAGATTAAGAAAGCTGGTCCTGGGGTCAGACTGTACTGAAGTCCTGCTCTCAGTATCTACTAGCTAGGTGAATTGCTCTCTTACCTCATCTGTAAAACAGGAGCAAAAACAGTATTTATTACATAGGATTTTTGTAAGGATTGAGTGAGTTAATGTGTATAAGTATTATAGAACAATGTCTGGTATATAATTTATGCTCTGTTAATATTTATTATTTTATTGTCATTAATATGTTCAATATGTATCGAATTTACACGTATTTCAATACATTTCAATGCATTTCAGTAAATACATGTATATGTATTTACTGATGTTCTTATTAATGAAATGTTCACTTATTTTATTTGTATCCTGACCACTTTAATCATTTTTTGGTTGTTGATATAGATATTAAAATGCCATGAAAAAGAAAAAAGTACAGTATTTTGATATGTTTTGCAATTGGGAAAATGTTTCCTATGGTATTTTTTACACCTGTATTTTGTATTTTTGTATGCACCTGTATTTTGTAATTTTGTATGTTTTGCAAACATTAAACCAGTTGTACTGGTAATGCAGTGTTTTACTTAAACCTGACGAATGTAAAAATAAGAAACAAAATGGTGTAGAGATGATACAAATGGCGTAAAATGAACAAAGAAAATTATGATATATAACAATAATGAAAGAAAATTATGATAAAATATGACTTAAAGATTTTTATAACATCATTTCACAGTACTGTACATATAGCCTACTCAACTTACGACCAAATCATGTTACGACCAGTCTGTCGGAACCCATCATGGTCGTAAGTCGAGCACTAGCTGTATAGAAAAACAAAAAAGGATGAATACAGTGAATGAATGTCTGTGAATGAGGTTGAGAGGGTATATGTAGTGAGTATACAGTGAGTTGATAGTAATTAAAATCCCATTTTTCCATTATGCTTCCTGGTAACAAATGCAAAAAGTGACACTTATTGCATTATTTTGTTTTCTTTCATTCTACAGTTACATGCAAGCATTTATCTCCTGTAACTGAAAAAAAATTGAGTGATATTTTCAATTTTATTTTATTCTTTACCCTCACGGAAACATTTTCCTAGGATCTTAGTTTTTCTTTCTGTTGTTCTGCATTCTGTTATTTCCTATATCCTGTTAGTGTTGGGAATGAGGAAATAGCAGGCCACCTACACCATATGAGTCCATCATTAATAGTAGAGAAATGCCAAGAGGAAGACAATTGTCATATCAGCCCTTCACATGCAGACTGACATAATAGTAAATAATCACCCAATAGTGAATGTATTTTGTTACTTTGTTTTCTGGATACCTAACTCTTACACAAATAGGTTTTTAATTATTGATACCCTACTCGTAATCCTGCTATTAAAAAAATAATCTGATACAAACTTAAAGTTTATTAGGACTCATTTTTTGTTAATAATTAATATTGCTTTACTGTTTATGCTTTTATTTTTTTCTGTGGCTTTAAATAACTAATCAGCATGTCACATCAGGATTAACTTAGTTATCTTAAATATTATGAAATGGCATTTTACAGAATAAGGAAAAATTAAGATTTTAGTAACTTAGTAACTTGAGAATAGTTTCTAATAGAGATTTCAGATGGGTGGGTGTAAGTAAGGGCATGTAATTGAGAGAAAAGAGAATTAGGTAGGAGTAAAATGTATCATATTACTTCATAAGCAAAACAGAGTATGCCCTTCAATCACTCTGCTTCTCTTCTGCTGGAGGCTACATTGCTAAATGTTGTGAACTTCTTTGTATTTCTAGTACTCAACTTTGATGGAGCCTCTTAAGCAAATAGACATTCATGTTGGCCATTTGTGACATCTAGATGTTCTGGTAAATATTAAGACAAGGAATGGATAAAAATTATATTGCTATTATTTTATCTAGTTGATGTGTAAATGCGTGTGTGTGTGGGTGAGAAGGAATAAAGAAGATGTCACTTATTATAACCTGTTATTTGCTAATATATTTATAAAAGAATTTTAGAATGAGTCATTATTCTTTGGAAATCAGATTCTCCCTGGTGCCTTCCTCACTGTTGGATAAGTGTTAACGGTTTCAGGGCCCTGATGACTCATGTCTATAAATAACACGCTCTGAATCCAAGTACAGCTTTCAAACACATAGAGAACAATAGGGAATTAAAAATAAAAGGTATTGAAATTCACATATTTTTTAATGCTTCTGTTAAAACCCTTTCTCTTAACCTAGCCTCAGGACATAACTTTAATGTCCATGATTTACTCAATGTCTGAGAATGATTCCATTTTGTCTCTGTAGTCACAGCAAACTTGAGCAATTTGTGCTTTTTCTGCATGAAAACAAACTTCCATCTTTACCTCTTAGTTCTGCTTGGCCAGTGTTATTAAAGTGGAAGTTTTATGTCCCCAAGACACAAAATTGGCCAATCTTGATACTGATGTCACTACAGTTTAGTGATGTTTGGCACTGATAAAGTCTAGTTGCTATATTACAATACGACACAAATGTCTTACAGTAAGAAAAACCCTTTTAATTTCTTCTCTTTAAGTTTAAGCTTAAATACATAGAAACTTTCTTTGTGCCTGACTACACAGTCAATCTTTCTGGGTGAATTGAAAGTACACATCAACCCTCTTCTTTATTTCTTTTCTGATCCTTTTGTTCCTCCCATGAGAAGATAAAGTTGAGGAGTATCCTCGAAAATTCATCATGGGTAGAAGAAATGCTGAGGTTTTTCTCCTCCAAAATACCCAGCCCACAATATTTTCTTTTGGGTGGTGGGCAGACAAAACTGTGTAAGTCAGAAGCTACACTAGGCATTTTAGCTCAAAGACACTGTATCTATTGTGTAGGAGTTCTTTTCTTTTTCAGGACCTCCATCCCCACCCTGTGGAAAACCTGGCTAAGAATCTTCATATTGATGACATCATTTTAACTTCCCTTCTATATTTGCTGGAAATGAAAATGGAGCTGGCTGTCTGTATAATATTTGTTTCATAACAAGTAACATCAATATCATTATCATAGTATTTAATATTCATGCGCATGATAGACATATGGATTTGATTTGATCTATGCTGGAGCAGGTAAGTTCATTCAGCAAATGGAATAGCTACATCAGACATAAGAAGCCTGGACTGAGAGAATAAATTGGGAATCTGAATTTTAATAGAAGCTACTTGCTTCATTAGGAGGCAGGTGCCCGGATGGAAATACATTTGATCAAATCAATGCCTTCTGAGTCTATTTCAGAGCATTATTGGACACAATTTGTGTTAGTTATAAAATTATGGACTTTTTAGTCCATATGTGTTAGTTATAAAATTATGTGTGAACAATTACAGATTAACACACATATACAAAGCCAAATATATATATATGTAAAATATATATTATCATATATCTATATCATATGTATACATATATATATCATATGTAATATCATATGTATCAAATTACAATCATTTGTAGTAGTAACTTTATATTTTATAAAAAAAGACATTAAAGGTAAAATACCTTCTTTTTCTACATTATATTGGTTGAGAGCACATACTTTGAATGGGGTTTAAGTATTGCTTCAGCAATCACAATCTCAACTATTTATGAGGCCAGAAAATTTACAAAAGTGAGATAAATTAACCAGGTATAAAACTATAGTCAGGAGTGGAGGAAAGCGGTAAACTAAAGAGCTGATACATCAAAACAGGAATGTGTCCTGTAAATCATCTAAGCTTCAGGTGGATTTGCCATACTAGAAAGTGGGCTGTATATAGCCAGATATTCCAGTTTTTCAAGGAAAGTCAGATATCTGAGTTCCACTTGAAGTATATTGAATTATAAATGAAGTATTTATTCAGTAATTTTAATTAAAAATTTGGTCCATAACAAACTAAAAATTTGTTACTCGATTTTTATGTATGTAGAATGAAGACATTAATATTTAATTAATGCCACTTTTCCCAAGAATTTGGTCAATTAATTGAAATAGTGTCTGGTATCCAGTAAATGCTCAGTAAAAGTTAGCAATTATTAGTCTAGCTAAAGTATCCATTGTTCAAATTACATCATTTATTTAATAAGTACTTTGTTACTCAAACTGGTTAGGTAGCATGTAAATTTCTGGAGGAAG
This sequence comes from Sapajus apella, assembly GCF_009761245.1. Lineage (NCBI taxonomy): Eukaryota > Metazoa > Chordata > Mammalia > Primates > Cebidae > Sapajus > Sapajus apella. The sequence goes on along the minus strand of NW_022436946.1, from coordinate 9,530,374 downwards.
ACAAGACCCTGAAACTACTGTATTTTCTTTGGTATTACATTATTATATAACAAATAGTATCCTGTTATCTGTCTTATCTTAATTTTCTCACAGAGTAACCCTTTTTAATGATTTGAAAACTGTGGCCAACAGGGATGTGTTTGTAAATATTTAACAATTGGATCTCCAGAAAAACAAAAGAGAGAGAGAGAGTGAGACAGACAGTGCACAAAAGAGAGCACCGTCACAAGAGGGAGAATCGGAGAAAGCCGTGATTAGTGGAATCTGCCATTTTGAATGGTATAATACTTCTACGGTGGTTAGGTGTAAGCTACAAACATGATGTCACCGAACACTGAGTTGATAAGAAATGCTAAAAATCACCTCTTACAAGCCAGTTTGTGAAGGCTCTGCTATATCCTTAAATATAAACCGCATGAGTGATGTGGTATTGCAATTTGAAAGAGAGCAATTTTTATGTCCATGATAAGGCTTAAACAGAAACTGAAGTACCTTAGTGCCAAAAATTAAACAGAACTTTAACGGCATATACAAATAACATCAAGTGTAAGTTAAAACTGTTTCATATAGAAAGGAAAAATATATGAAAATATGATTTGTTTCAGACTTGAAGGAGAAGGCAAAACATAAATACATGGATGACATTGTTTGTTTGGTAGACTTCTAGATAGCACTTTGTATTAGTCTATTTTGACACTGCTATAAAGACCTACCTGAGACTGGGTAATTTATGAAGAAAAGAAGTTCAATTGATCGTAGTTCTACAGATTTAACAGGAAGTCTGTGAGGCCTCAGGAAACTTACAACTATGGCAGAAGGTGAAGCAGAAGCAAGCATGTCTTACCATAGTAGAACAAGAGAGAGAGAAAGTTAAGGGGGAAGTGCCATATGCTTTCAACAAGATCTTGTGAGAATTCACTTACTATCAAGAGAACAGCAAGGAGGAAGTCCACCCCTATGATTCAGTCACCTCCCATCAGGCCCCTCCCAATATACTTGGAATTATAATTTGAGATGAGAGTTAGATGGCAAGGCAGAGAAAAACTATCTCTTCCACCCCAGCCCCTCCCAAATCTCATGTCCTTCTCACATTGCAAAACACAATCATGCCTTCTCAACAGTCCCCAAAAGTCTTAACTCATTCTACCATTAACCCAAAAGTCCAAGTCCAAAGTCTCACCTGAGAAAAGTCAAGTCCCTTCTGCCTCTGAGCCAGTAAAATCAAAAACAAGTTAGGTATTTCTAAGGTACAATGGGGTACAGGCATTGAGTAAATGCTCTCATTCCCAATAAAAGAAATTGGCCAAGACAAAGGGGCTATAGGCCCCATGCAAGTCCAAAGCCCAACTGGGCCATCATTAAATCTTAGAGCTCTAAGATAATCTTCTTTGACCCCATGTCTCACTTTCAGGGCACGCTGATGCAAGGCCTGAGCTCCCAAGGACATACACACTTCCACTCCTGTGGTTCTGCAGGGTACTGCCCCCACAGCTGCTTTTATAGGCTGGTGTCGAGTGCCTGTGGCTTTTCCAGACACAGAGTATAATCTGTCAGTGAATCTACCATTCTGGGGTCTGGACAACTGTGGCCATTTTCTCACAGCTCCCCTAGGCAGTGCCCTAGTGAGGATTCTGGGTGGGAGCTCCAACTCCACATTTCCTCTCTGCCCTTCCCTAGTACAGATTCTCCATGAGGGCTCCATCCGCACAGCAGAATTCTGTCTGTACATCTACGTGTTTTCATACATCCTCTGAAATCTATGCAAAGGTTCCCAAATCTCAGTTCCTGCCTTCCACACATCCACAGTCCCAGCATCACATAGAAGCTGCCAAGGCTTGGTCCTTGCACCCTCTGAAGCCATGGCCAAGCTGTACCTTAGCCCATTTTAGCCAGGGTTATAGGTAGAGTGGCTAGGACTCAGGGTGCTCTGTTCCAAGGTTACACAGAGCCGCAAGGCCCTGGGCATGGCCATAAAATCATTTTTTCTTCCCAGGCCTTTGAGTTTGTGATGCAGGGTGGGTTAAAGTCTCTTATATGCCCTGGAGACATTTTCCCCATTGTCTTGGAGATTAACATTTGGCCCCTCTTTGCTTATGCAAATTTCTACAGTGAGCTTGAATTTCTCCCCAGAAAAATGGGTTTCTCTTTTCTGCCACATGGTCATGCTACACATTTTCCAAATTTTTATGATCTGCTTCCCTTTTAAATAGAAGTTCCAGTTTCGAACCATCTCTTTGTGAATGCATAAAACTGAACACTTTCAGTATCATCCAGATCACCTCTTGAATGCTTTGCTGCTTAGAAGTTTTTTCTGCTATGTACCCTAAATCATCTCTTTCAAGTTCAAAGCTCCACAGATCTCAAGGGCAGGGTCAAAATACCACCAGTCTCTGCTAAAGCATAGTAAGAGTGACCTTTACTTCAGTTCCCAATAAGTTCCTCATCTCCATCTGAGACCGCCTCGGTCAGCATCTCATTGACCATGTCACTATAGCCATTTTGGTCAAAACCATTCAACAAGTCTCTAGGAAGTTCTAAACTTTCCCATATGTTCCTTTTTTCTTCTAAGTCACCCAACCGTTCCATCCTCTGCCTCTTACACAGTTCCAAAGTTACTTCTACATTTTCAAGTAGCGTCATAGCAGTGCCTCACTCTCATGGTACGAATGTTCTGTAATCGTCTGTTTTCACTTTTCACACTGCTATAAAGAACTACCTGAGAGTTGGTAATTTATGAAGAAAAAAGGTTTAGTTGACTTACAGTTCTGCAAGCTTTACAGAAAGCATGAATGGTAAGCCTCAGGAAACTTACTATCATGGATGAAGGCAAATGGGAAGCAAGCATGGCTTACCATGGTGGAGCATGACAGAAAGGGAATGAAGGTGGAAGTTATACACACTTTCAAACAACCAGATGTCATGAAAACTCACTCACTATCATGAGAACAGCAAAGGGGAAGCCTGCTCCCATGATCCAATGACCTCCCACCAGGCACCTCCCCTGACACGTGGGGATTGCAATTGACATGAGATTTGGATGGGGACACAGAGCCAAATCATATCACACTTCTTATGTGCCAGTGGTGGTTCTAAGAACTTTATAAATGCTAATTGAATGATAATTCATTTGAAAATTTAACTCATGAAAATTAATATCTTAGAATATAATCACGCCTTTACAAAATAGCCATGCTCCACAAAAAGCCAGAATTGAATTCTCCATGTGTGGAAGCCAGAGACCAGAAGATCTGCAAGACAGAAGCTGTAATTATCTTCAAGAAGAGGCTGGGTGCTGTGGCTCACCCCTGTAATCCTAGCACTTTGGAAGGCTGAGATGGGTGGATCACCTGAGGTCAGGAGTTCAAGACCAGCCTGGCCATCATGGTGAAACCCCACCTTAAAAAAAGAAGAAGAAGAAGAAGGGCTTAAATAAGAAAAATGGTGAACACTGAAGGAAAATAAATTCTTCAATTATGAACATTGTCTACATAATAAAATAACATAACTAAAGTAGATGTAATTCATAATGCATATATCCAGGACACTTTATATTTGTTCAATTGTTTATGTTTTTATTCATATTTTAAATACTATGTACTAGGCACTGTGCTCATTTATAGGATGGTGAAAACAATGGATGGAAGAAATCATTGCTTTCATGGAGAACACAGTCTAATTGGGAGCTTATATTCTATATAAGTAAGAGTTAGCAATGCTAGCAGTTATTAGCAGTGCTAAACAAACCTCCAAAGTTCATTGGTTTTCAGATAAAAGTTTATGCTTCTTTACACAAACTCTAATGTGGATGTTCCTATTCAGCATATGGTTTCCCATAAGGTTATTCAGGAACCCAGGCAAATTGCATCTGAGAGATTTCCATCATCTAGATACTGAAAGTCGTTTTTCATTCAGTAGGTGGATAAAGAGTGATATTAATGAATCATTCAAGGGAATGTTAAAGTCCTATACTGGGAGAGGCATAATCACCTGCGCTTACATACTGCTGACTCCATACTGCAGAGGTGGCTGGGAAAAGAAGCCCACATGTGCAGAGAAAAGATGTTGTCAGCATTTTGAATTTTAGCTATTTTAATAAGTATAGAGTATATCTTATTGTTGTTTAATTTGCAGTCTTCTAGGGATAATGAGGTTTAAGTCTTTTCTTATCCTTATTTACCATCAGCATATCTTGTTTGATGAGATGTCCTTTGCCCATTTTTAATTGAGTTGTTCATTTTGTTATTGTTGAGTTTTAAGGGTATTTTATGTGTTTTGGATAGCAGTCCTTTTTCAGATGTGTCTTTGGCAGCTATTTTTTTTAGTCTGTGATTTTTCTTGTAATTTTTTAACATTGTCTTTTGCAGAGAAGTTTTAAATTTTACTAAAGTCCAGCTTATCAATAATTTCTTTTATGGATCATGGGTTTGGTGTTTTAAAAAGTTATTACCATACCAAATTCATCTAGGTTTCATCCTATGTATCTTCCAGTAATTTTACAGCAATGCATTTCACATTTGGGTGTTTGCCCTCTTTCAAGTTAATTTTTGTGAAGGGTGTATAATGTCTGTGTCCACATTCATTTTTGCATGTGGACGTTTGATTGTTCTAGTATCATTTGTTGAAAAGACTATTTTTTGCCATTGTATTTCCTTTATTGCTTGTCAAAGATCATATTTATGTGGGTCTGTCTCCCACTCAGAGGAAAAGGGAATGAGTTTGACAAAACTAGAGTCTCTGTCACACATTTGATTTCACAATTAATACACTGATCCTAAATGTAGATAAAAAATTATTGCATCTATTTTACAGATGAGGAAATGGAAGCTCGAAAGAGGATTAAATTACTTTTCTAAGTTAACACACTTTAGTTACTGTCAGACCTGACATTTGAAACCAGGTCAAATTCTTACTACTTATGAATCCACATGTGGAGAGATTGTGTTTATTAGTTTGTTTTGCCATGTTTTGTGTTTCAACTTTTATGAAAAAAATAATTTAGTTGATTTGAATTGACTTTTATTCAAAGAAAACAAGCTCTCCAACATTCAAAATTAACCCCATTAAGAGATTTAAGTCTTTTTTTATTTTCCAACTTGGAAATTTTATATAAATAGTAGAAAAAAGTGATTAAGTATCAGGAATAAGCACTAAACAAACCATATTATTATTAATAAAACATTATTTTCAATTAGTATCAATAAGACATAAAATGTTGCCACAAGTGAGGTCATCAACCTTAGTGAAGAGTGTTATTACAGAATATTTTATTGTGGTTCAAAGAGGTATTTGAAGTACCATGCTGCCACTTTTGGAAACTAATAAAATATATGTTGAAAAGAAAGGTAAATAATTATAAATTTTTAACTTCCTATTTCAAATTCCACTCAGCCCACACCAATCTGAAAGTCACTAATTTGATTTAAGTCTATGTAGTAAAATTCCATTTGTCTTCCTGAAGCATGCAGAACTTGATGAAATATTCTTAAAACAATTTAAGCAGTTAATAGAAACAGGCAAGAGTATTGTGGAAAAAATATGTTTAATGTATATATTTAGTTGAATTAGCAAATATAAATTTATAGGCAGGTAAGATTCACATAGACCAAGTAGTAATACACGGTGAACTAATTTTACACTGTAGTAATCACACATTTTTAGTAAGCTTTCAGACTTACTGGAAATGTATTTTCTTGGTCCTTTGGTAGAATGGCAACAGGCACTTTAGTTCTCAGATCAATAGATAGAAGCACTTATTTTACGTGAGAGAAGCAAAGAGATTTTCTATTGTCTTTAAATTCATTTTGCTATGTGATATGAACTCATTTTGAAGTCTCTTTCTTGTCAATGATAATATTATATTTCAAACTGAGACACAGTATGGTTCTCTTTTGAGAAAGCTACTCATCTTAAATAGAGCAAAGTTTCAAAACAGCAAGATAGATATACCCATTATTGTTCATGCCTAAAATCTTTACATTTTGGAAAAGAAAAAGATAAAAAAGAAATGCTATAAAATTCTACTGCTAAGGTTTTCTATAAAAACAATTAGCTGACCAAAGATGGTATCATTGTCTAGAGATTAGCACTGGAAAGAAAATAAGCAAGACTAAAGCATTTATGGTTTATGCATCTGTCTATTTAAAGAAGTGCCAACCCCTTAGCCCTACGCTGTTGTCAGGAAAGAAATGGTAAATCCAGTTACAATTGTCTTCTAGGTCTATCATTATTCAGGATGAAAACACTGGTTAGTCATTCACTAACTCAGGATTCTCTTTTTAGCAACTTAATACGGTATCATGCAACAACTGCCCAAGACGATTTATAACGAGACAAGACTCTCTGCCAAAAATACATGAATTCTAAGGAAAACAGGAAACATAGCAAAGAGAAGGGCAATCTTAACCAATTTTCTGAGTCATCTTTTCCTGTGGACTCGTCACAAAATTCATTTATTTAGACAAGCTCAAAGTGTATTATATTTAGGAAATAGGTTCAGAGCCTGATCGAGCCATTAAGTGGTCTAAGCTATCAGTTTTTCTAAAGGCTAGTTCTAGGCTAAATTGCAGAGTAGCAAATTCTGCTTTGATGCTATCTCCTCTCTCCTTTTTGTGTTCAAATTTCTTCCAAGTAACCAGGGTCCTCTTGTATTTATCTGGCTTCCGAAGACCTACTATTTTCCACACTAAAACCAGTGCAGTTAGTTAACATGCTGATCTGATCAACTAACATGATGAACTAGTGCCAAGTGTGGATATAATTGGAGGAGCTCGAAGTTGAAGAGTTAAGTAATATTCCAGAAGATACATAGCTTCTAACTAGTGATAACTAGCGGGACAAGGAGTCGGTTGCAGGCTTGTGACCGTTTCCAGTCATTACATGGTTATTCTCATGGGGCTTTGCCTAGAGGTGAGAGTAGAGGCATCCCATCAGAATTCTCAAAAATAATATACATGGCTGAGAACCTCCTGACTCATGTCATCAGTATGACAGTCATATATGTTATAAAGATTTCCCAAATGACTGGAATGCACACTCAGAGAACACACATTAATTTTGGGTAATGGATTTACTAAGACATGGTGAGCACCAGTGTCATTTGATGCAGACTGAAACTCACAGGCAAAAGAGTAACCAGCTTATAATAAGTAGGTCCTCTAACTCAAATTGCAGCCATGCCTCTGGGGTGTAAGACATGCAAAAGTCAGGGCAGTGCTGGAGATTATAGAGCATTTCTCTTCACTTCAGCAGGGAAAAGGCCCTTTAGAAGCCTATTTGGATGGATTTTTCAGTGTGAATGAAAGTCCCGGTACTGGAGAAATCTGTGATTATCTCTCCCTTCCCAGACTCTTGCATTCCCTTCATAGTATTTTCTTAACCACTGCCAGCCATGCTACTCTTAGCGAGGGGTCCCAGTAGGACATTTGATTCTTGATCATGTCCCTTCCTGGCTGCTGTTCTGCTTTTCTTTCCACTTGTCTGTTCTTTTCATTTGAGGGAGATCCTAGGCTCTAGAGTTCTATTTTGGCAGGTGATTTTCAAACAGCTATAGCTATAGCCTTGAGAGATGTTCCAATTTGCAAATGGAGTCTTTGAGGAGTCTCCCTTGCTCAAGACTCCAGCCCAGATCCTGGATACCCAATTCAAAATTGGTTCTCATTTTTATTACTTTTTAGATGGTTTATCATTGCAGTTTTGATTTCCTGTCTGACATGAAGTGAACTCTATTACTGGCTGCCTTATGAGTGATGCTTTATTTATTCATTGGCTACCTTGAGGAGCAGTGCTGAGAATCTTGGAAAGTGCAATGAATTTCTCTGCTCTAGGATAGTTAAGGAGCAGCAGAAATGCCTTAGTTCTAATAGATTTAGGCTCCAGATAAGGCTTTTCCAGACCTTTGGGGTCTAGATTCACAAGGTGCCAAGAATGCAGTCCATGTCTTCATATCCCCTGAGTGCCTTGTGAGCATACATGTGATACTTCAGTGCTTAGACCTTCTGCTGGGACTCCAGATAAAAGTGGGAAGTGGACATCATTCAAAATATTTAAGACATCCAATTATGGGGTCTTAGCTCAGACTGGGTATGTTTAATTTGACCACAACAATAATTCATTGGGTTTCTAGGAATAATGTCACTTTAAATCATTCTGCCAAATTTTACTCCCATCACTTCCCCTAATGGATTCCTTTTGCTTTGCTTTCTCAGGTGGGAAGGGACTGAAAGGTGAGGATGTAACAGGCATTGAAACACTTACTTCCTTTTGGATTGACTAAAGAAGAATCCTGATTTAAGGATCTAAACTGTGTTTTTCATTTATCAACACTTTGGGAAGCAACAAATATTTCCACACACCTGAGAACAGTGGTAATTTAGACACATTGGAAAGGCTTTGGGGGTTAAAAAATAAGAATATTTCATGAACTGACCACCAGCATCAGGTGGTAGAATATATGATACAAATGGTAACAATGTGGACAGATAAGGATCTTAGGCCATGTATCCCTTGACCATGACTTATACTTTGTATTTTCATAGGAAACCCTCAGTAAAGACAGAGAACTCTTTAATTGACTGAAAAGTTTAGAATACTCTAGAATAAAATTTATAAAATAAATTTTGTTAGATCATAAAATATTAAAGTTTTGTATCATGCACATTTTTTTGATTGAGTTGGTTATAAGACTTTTCTACTAATGATACTGGCATCACTGCTCAAAGCCACATACTGCAAAACTGCATAGCTGGGAATGATGAGTATATATAAATTAGCACTGAATAAACTCTATTGGGTCTGGGAATAAATAAGTTGAATTTTATCGAGGAAACTTTGCCAGCATATCTGTTATGCTTCTGAACACCTTTCCATTAAAGTGATGTGATCCAGGGTTTACATGTATGCCTTTAAAAATAGTTCAATATATTGTGTTTGCATCATTTAAAATTTATTTTAAAATTATTATATGTATATTATTTGTATAGAGGAGTAACTCAATTTCTAACATTCTTATACAAAGTATAAACAAACAGGCACATATATTGTTACTATTCATAATTAATGAAAGTCAACACATTATATATGCTTAAAATGCAGTAGACTACAAAGAAGTAATACAAATGAGAATTTGAGTTAGAAGACGGTCATTTAAATTACAAAATGACTTCTGTGTTACAGGAAGTTTCATTTAATTATTTAAGAAAGAGGTCACAGTTCTATTTCTATTGTGATATTATTCCTCATAATGAGCTGAATGATTATCTTTCAGTTTTTTTCATAATATTATGTGTGGCTGGCTTTTATTGACTCTTCATAAATTGTGCTTAGTAACTTCAGATACATTATTGATTCCCAGCTAATTATATATGTATAATATAATTTGGCTAGGGATGCAAGTATATCCCTTCACTTTGTTTTAAATTATCACCTTTTGGTGTTATACATATTTGTCCTACTTAAATAATAAAGCATTATAATATAGTGATGCAAAGAATACATTAGGAATCTTTTTCTTATCTTGATTTATCTGTGTTGAAATATCTGGGTAACAGAAGAAAGATATCTACAACTTCTGATGGGCTTTTAGGTACTGTATTATACTGTCTTCATTTTCTAATCTCTTCATCTTGTTGTGTTAATTAGTGAGCTTCTTTAGAATAAGAGCCACACCTCATTTATATTGAAATCTCCAGCATCGGTTACAATGACTGGAACATAGAACATTAATAAACTAGGCCTCTATATTCTATCTGAACCTCAGTGTCTTTTTTTTCCTATTTCTTTTCTTTCTTTATAATGAAAATAACAATTACAATATAGTATACAGCTATGACAGGAAGAATAAAGTATTATGTTTAGTGAAAACCATTTTAGCTTACAAAACACTATAAATTGTATTAGATTTTATTAAGAATATTTTACTCATTCTTTAAAATTCAGCTTAAATCATTTATCTTCCTGAAGATGCTCTGATTACTTCAGTTTACAGTTATATCTTCCTTTCTTCACTCTGTTTAGACAATAAACAAATTAGAAAATAAGACAATTACATATTAGAAACAAAGGTGGCCTTAGTCCAATATGTAGAGTATGTGAAGGGGAAGGCTGAGGCCCAGAGAAACAGTGGGAGTGTTGCCAGGTTTCCGGGTGCAGGGGAGGTCTAGCTTGCTCTCCGGTGGGCTCCAGGCTCTTGCTCTCCCAAGAATGGCAGAGGGGGCCACGCCTGGTGCAGTGGCTCGCACGCAAGTAAATATCCGACCCTAAAGACTTTTGCAGAAAGTGATTTATTTAGGCAGAGAAAGAAAACCAGAGAGAAAAAGATGAGAAAGAGAAAACTTTCACGAAGATTGTGGAAGGGGACCCAAATACGGAATTCCGGAGAGGGAAAGCAGCTTCCACGCTGAGTGGAAGGGGACCCCTGATGGGGAAACCCACCCGGATGTGGGGGACAGGGACTTTTAACCTGGGAGGAATTCCCACCTCCTCCAGACCCCGTGGCCAATGAAAAGGGTCTCTTTAAACTTCTGCTGGAGTGATTGATCGTTGATTTTTTTACGCTGTGCACATGAAAATTAAAACAAAATCTGTTAAGTCTCCCGGACAGAGACGTGCAGGAAGGTAGGTAGGGCAAGTCGATGGGAAGTTCCTGCCCTAGAAACGACACCCCCTTGTGGACCCGGGAAGAGAACGCATTCCCTCAGGAAGAACGGGAATCTTTTGCCTCTCAGGCGACCGCTCTTGCTGTGATTGTAATGATGAGGAACACAAAGACAGGTATGTGAAGAAGCATGTCAGTCTATTTATCTGTAAAATCAATGGACATTAAAATAGGCCGCCTAGAGAATTGTTTGTTTTGGTGCTGATCACAATATGTGTGCCATGTTGATTCTGCAACACAGTTGTTCATTCCTGAAGATGTTACAAATAAATTATGCACCGGGGAATCTGCCTTTAGAGAAATGCCTCTATAGTAGCAGATGCCATTTCTCTCATTCCTTATGGTAAAATGAAGCCATAGGGCATGACCGGCCTCAGTTCTACTCCCTCAAGGAAATGAACATCGGCAGTCTTTCCCATGTTTTCTCCAGAGTGATAGTACTAAGGGGAGGGGAAAAAATATCATATGTTTGTTCAAGACAGATTCCACAGTTTTCGTTTTTAACCAGCTCCGTTTTTTCTCTCTGATGCTTTGGCCCATAATTATTCCCACGTTCCATACATGTTCACCTTCTTACTCCCTCGTACCACATTTCCTATCAACGTATTTACTTCAGTTCTCTTCCAAACAAGTCTTGCCTCTGTGGCCCTCTGCTGCCACCAACCTGTCCCTCTTTTTTCCCCTTCTTGAAAAAGGTGTCTCAATTTATTTTTTTCCAAATTTGATTCCTACTGCTTAACCTGCTGCAATCGGGCATGGATCCAGATTTGCAGGGCATGAGACTGACATACATTGAAGGTCTTTGATGAAGCTTCAGTGGCTTCATGATGCATCTGCCCTTGCCTGCAAACTGATTTCTCTTTTAACCAGCTACCAAGAATGTTCTTTTTAAAGTTACCATATACTTGGTAGGTGCTAAGCAAGAAGACACACTTGAAACTTGTTTGGATAGATTCATAATTTTTATATTCAAAATACTTATCCACGTGGCTTCAAAATTGTTGCTTCATTGTCTTCGAGCATCCAGTACTACTAATGCGACTTGACAGCCATCTGATTTTCATTCCTTAGTAAGTAGCCCTTTTTCCTGTTCACCCAAAACCCCTCCCAAAGTTTTAGCTCTTTTGCATATGTTTGTTCTTCTGAAATTCAGGAAGAATAATCTCAGTGTGGGTTTGTTTATAGATAGTTTGCCTGACTTGATAAATTTTACAATACCGCCTAAATATTTCCGGCTATGGAAATTTTCTTCTATTTTCAGCAGTTAATTCTTCTTAAAGTTGTGAAGTAATATGAAATACTATGTAATCTATGTAAAACATATACATATACAAAAATACATGTGTAAATTCATTAAAATATATGAAAGAATATGACTCAAACAATTAATCATGTTTATCTTTGGGAAGATATTGTTTGAGAAAAGTGGTAAAGAGGAATATTTACTTGAAATGATTTTTTTAAAACAACTCATCCTGTATTTAATGTAGACTATACTGAACATATTTTACAAGTACACATGAAAAAGTTTTGACATATGTGTACACCCATGAAATCATCATCTCAAATAAGAGAGTATGTTTCCATAACCTCTGAAAGTTTCCCCAATCTCTCTGTAACTCTCTCATAAGTTCTCATTCACACACTCCTATTTCAAGTTTATTACTGATTTTCTTTCTGTCACTATCAGTAAGCTTGTGTATTCTAGAATCTTATGTAAATGGAATCATACACTATGTATTTTTTCCCTGACTCCTTGCACTCCGTTTAATTATCTTGAGATTCATCATGTTGTACCAATAGTTAACACTTCAGTCCTTACTCTGCTGGGATTTTAGTTGGTTTGTCTTTTATACATCATAAAATATATAAAAATCAATTTAGAGAGAACAATCTTAACAATGTTGAGGCTGTTACCCAATGTTCCTTTAAATTCTAACAGCAATGATTTAAGGTTTTCAATAGCATGTAGGGTATACCCCTATTTAATATTTTATGCTATCTAATAGTATCATTTTTATATTTCATTTTCAAATTGTCTTTTTAAATGTTTTTCAACGTTGCTAAACTTCCTTATTATTTAGCTTTTAGTAGAGGTCATTGCATTTTCTCTCTCTCTCTTTCTCTCTCTCTCTCTCTCTCTATATATATATATATGTGTGTGTGTATATATATACGCGTGCACACACACACATGCTGTCTAGAGAATTGTTTCAGCATTGATCACAATATGTGTGCCATGTTGAGATATATATATATATACACACACACACACACACACACACATATGTAAACATGTGGTCAGAAAGGTAATTTCTTCCTTCCCTTAAAATTTGGATAAATTTTATTTCTTTGTCTTATTGTACTGATTAAAAACCTTGAGTTCAATCTTGAAAAGAAACAGTGAAATCAGAGATGCTTTTCTGTTTCTGATCTTACGATAAGAGCATTCAGTCATTCACAATCATTGTTCATGACTGCACTTTACCAGAATGAGGGATTCCTATTCTTTCTCTAATTTCCTGAGAGTTTTAATAGGAGCTTACATTACATTTTGTAACAGGCTTTTTCTTCTTTTTTGAGATTGTCATTTGTTTTGTTTTTATAATAATTTGTTAATATGTGGAATTATTGATTACTTTTTGAATATTATACCAAGTTTTCTCCACTTGATCACAATGTATTATCCTTTGTATAATTGTTGAATTTGATTTTCTAGGCTTTAGTTTAGAATTTTTTTTTTTTTTGAGACAGAGTCTTGCTGTGTCACCTAAGCTAGAGTGCAGTTGTGTGATCTCGGCTCACTGCAACCTCTGCCTTCTGAGTTCAAGCAATTCTCCTGCCTCAGCCTCCCATGTAGCAGAGACTACAGGCACCCACCACCACACCTGGGCAATTTTTTTTGTATTTTTAGTAGACACGGGGTTTCACTATGTCGGCCAGGCTGGTCTTGAACTCCTGACCTTGTGCTCTGCTTGTCTCGTCCTCCCAAAGTGCTAAGATTACAGGCGTGAGCAACTGTACCTGGCCTAGAATTTTTACATCTATGTTCACTTTGGATATTGGTCTGTAGTTTTCTTTTCCTATAGTATGACTTCCTGCTTTTGGCACCAGAATATGGCTAGAAGTATTTCCTCCTCTTCAAGTTTCCAGAAGAATTTAATTAGAATTGGTATTATTTTCCTTTTAATGACTGATTGAATTTGCTTGTAAAACTGTCAAATACTGGGTGTTTTATTGAGCATGTTAAACTACAAATTACATTACTGAATGGATATTAACTATTCAAAATATCTATTTCTTATTGAAAGTGCTTTAATGGTTGTTTCTATTAAGAAATTTGCTCATTTAATTCACATTTTCATATTTATTGACATAAAATTGTTCACGATGGTCTGCTTTTAACTTTTTACTATTTGTAGAATCTATAGTGATGCCATTTCTCTTATTCTTGCCATGGATAATTTGAGCCATTTGTCTAATTTTTCCTGATTCATTTGACTAGGATACTATAAATTGTAATGATCTTCTCAAATAACTCTCTTTGATTTTATTCATTTTCTCCATTGTTTTCCTCTTGTCCATATATTGATTTCTGCTCTCTTTAGTTTATTTCGACTTCTTATTTTTGGTTTAATTTCTTTTTCAAGTTTCTTAAGGTTAATGTTGAATATTATGCATAGGGTTTGGTACCTTTCTTGTATTATAATTTAAGCTTTCAGTACTATAAATTGCCTCTATTTATTACTGCCTTTGATATGTTTTGCTTTCATTTACCTTCAGTTTAAGCTGCCTTCTACTTCCCCTTTGATTATATCTTTGATCTATGCATTATTTAGAAGTGTGTTATTTTGTTTCTAAATATTTGAAAATATTCCAGGGATCTTTCTGGTCTTGATTTCTAATTTAATTCCACTGTGGTCAGACAATGTAATTTTGTCCAAAATGTGGTCTAATTCTGTCTTAGCTACACAGGTTAGCCGTTTTCAATATGGGAGTGGGATATTTGAGGGACTCAATACTAGGGTATATTTTAGCTGTCAGGAGTGTCTTTATGAACCAGTCTACAAGCAACTGGGGATCCAACATGCTCATATAGAATTCACATTCTATTTAGAGATGCTAAAATGAAAATATATACCAATCAGTGAACAAATTACTTATAGTTTGCAAATAAGTACTTAAAAAGAATTATCAAGATATAGTGGTAAAATATAAAAGGGTTGGCTAGTGCTGTTTTAATCAGGGTAGCCAGAAACACACTATCTGCAGAACAATTGTAAGCCAGACATTCAAATGGCAGAGGGAAGAGAAATATTGGCAGAGGGAATAGCAAAAGAGCTTGGTGTTAGAGAGACAAACATGTGGATTGACAACATAGCTGGAATCTAAGGCCACATGGTATGACACATGTTTGGAGAAGTCAATAGAAACCATATGACCAGTTATTTCAATCTTATTCCAAGTAATCTAGAAACTGACTGAAGTGTTTTAAGCAGGGAGATCAGCATAATCTTATTTACCTGCAAAAAGAAATAATTTGGCTGTTGCATGGAGGATTGAAGCCTAGGCTGCAGGAGAGATAAATAATAGATGTATGACTGAACAGAATCAAATTTGACACACGGATATCAGTTAGGAAGCTACAGCTTTCCAGGAAGACTAGGCTGCTGGAAGTGAATTACAAAAGAGGTAGACAAATAATAAATAGTTTTAGGGGTTAGAGCCAATAAGATTTGTTGATGGATCGGGTAAGGATGCTGAGAGAAAAGGAGAATAAATCTCAAGAACATTAGGCTAAATGAAAGAAATCAAACACAAATGACTGCTTGTCTGAATGATCCATTTATCTGACTTTATGGAAGAGGTAAAATTCTTGTGAACAAAAGCCTATAAGTAGCTAGCTAGGTCAGAGAAGCAGAGAAAGGAATCAGCTTTAGTGCATCAGAGGAATCATTTAGAATGATTGGACTTTTCTATACCTTACTTGTGGAGGGTACATGACTGTATATAATTATCCAAATTTATGTAACTATACACCTACACAGACGGAATTTTATTATATGTAAATTATACATAATATAATTATTGTAAATATTTGAATATAAAATGGAATATATTTACAACTAGTATTATAGAAATAGCCATTTCAAGGTACAAATTTGACTACTTCAAGTCAAATTTTTGTATACCATAGAAACTCCATAAACATATCTGCTATGAATATAACAAATACTATAAGAATGGACTAAGAATATGTGAACATGAAAATTAACAAATACTCTTTAAATGGTCAAAACAGAAAAACAAGCTTATGGATTCATTTTTGACCTATAAAAGGACTGGAAGTCATTGTTCGTCTGCTTGCAAAATACACAGGCTGGAAAAAATTAAAAATCAATGTTTTTCTTTGAACTTATCAGAGAATCTAAGTTAAAGGGCCCAAGTGGTTCTACCTGTGAGCTATACCAAATATATATGGAAGAAATTATATGATTCTTACACAACACATTTCAGAAAATAGTGGAGGAAAGAACACTTTTTATTTGATAGAACAGTGTTACCCTATCACCATATTTATCTAAGAAATTACCAAAACTACAGACTAATATTTCTCATGAACATATATGCAAAAATTCTTTAACATATCAGCAGATTTAGTTGAGCATAATATAAAAATATAATACATCAGGATTCAGGAATGTAAAGAAGTCTGGTTCAACATTTGTAAATCAATTATTATAATTTCTCATATTAACATAGAAAAGATCGTATTTAAATACACAGAAAAGTATTTTATAAAGCTGAACAACTATTCATGAAAAAAACTCAAAAAGCCAAGCATCAAAAAAAATTTCTAAAGGTTTATAAGAAAAAACCTACTGGCAACATCATACTTAATGAGACACTGAACACTTTTCCTCTAAAATCAGGAACAAGGCAATATGTCATCTCTCCATTCCTATTCAGTATGGACATTCAAGAAAAATAAATAAATAAATAGTATACATAGGAAGGGAAACCCCTGAATGACTTTGGCCAATCCAGATTTTCCCTTTTCTGCTTGCAGTTCTTAGAAAAACCACAGAACGTACTAATGCAATATCCTGAGATAAGAATGAGGTGTTCACGTGTACAGAAAACCAAACACCACATGTTCTCACTCATAAGTGGGAGTTGAACAATGAGAACACATGGACACAGGGAAGGGACTATCACACACCAAGGCCTGTCAGGCGGTTGGGGAAAGAGGGAGGGAGAGCATTAGAATATGTATGTGGTGCTTAAAACCTAGATGACAGATTGATGGGTACAGCAAACCACCATGGAACATGTATACCTATGTAACAAACGTGCATGTTGTGCACATGCATGCCAGAACTTAAAATATATATATTTTTTAAATGTCAAAAACAACATTGTAGGCCATTGGGCAAAAAAAAAAGAATGAGGTGTTCAGAGCAACTTGCATTGTGTCCTCATTCTTTTGAGAAAGGAATAGTCTTTGTTGCTTAAGATCAGTGATCCAAGTTCTGCTCAAGGTATATAAACCCACTTGGACTGTTTTCAGAGTCAGTTGGCAGTGGTGTGATGTCAGGCACATGAAGATGAAACTTCTCACACCCAACACAACTTTCCTGAGCCTTGAGATTACCATCTATGTAAGAAGAAAATTCTAAAAACTGCAAAAGAGAAACATCTCGTCAATTACAAGGAAATCCCATCAGACTAAGAGTAGACTTCTGAGAAGAAACCTCACAGGTAGGATAAAATGGGGTGATATATTCAAAGCGCTGATTAAAGAACTCTGCCAGCCAAAACTACATCTAGCAAGGTTATCCTTAATAAATGAAGGAGAAATAAAGTATTTCCTACACACACAAAATCTGAGGTACTCCTTTACTAGTAGACTGGCCCTACAAGAAATGTTTAAAAGAGCTTTACTCTGGAAATGAAGAAATAATATCTACCACTACAAAAATCCATTAAAATATAAAAACTCACTGGTAGAACAAACACAAATAAGGAAGAAAAAGGACTCAAATATTACCATTACAAAAATATTACCAAACCACAATGATCAAGAATGAGGGACAGATAGGAACAAAGGATATAGAAAACAACTAGAAATTTATTAATAAAATGACAGGACTAAGGACTCACATATCAATAATGATCTTGGATGTAAATGATTTAAATTTTCCACACAAAAGATATAGTCTGCTTGATGGAAAAAAATGACACAATTATATGCTGCCTGCAAAAACTCATTTTAACTGTAAGGACATGTATAGATTGAAAATGGAAACAAAATGAGGAGAAATGACTGTGTTTATATCAGATAAAACACACTTTAAGTCAAAAACAGTAAAAAGAGACTAGGAAGGATATTACATACTGATAAAGGAGTCAATTCAGCAAGAGGGCATAATAATTCTAAACATATATGTACTTAATGCTGGAGCACCCAAATAAATAAAGGGAATATTATTAAATCTAAAGAGAGAGACAGAGTTCAATACAATAATATTTGAGGACCTCAGTACCCCACTTTCTGCATTAGATGCATTATCTAGACAAAAATTTAACTGAGCATTAGACTAAGTGGACCTAATAGAGATGTATACCTGTCACCCAGCAGCTACAGAATACACATTCTTCTCATCAGCACATGGAATGTTTTCAAAGGATTTTTAAAAATTAAATCATATCAAATATTTCTCAGACACAATGGAATAAAACTAGAAATCGATAACAAGAGGAACTTGGGAAAATGTAAAGCAAGCTAAAATCATGTTATAAAAATTGGTCTACAATTTAATTGGTCTTTTAGAAAAAAATAGAGAAATATACCAAGTTGTTTTACTTGCTCCTTTTCATTTGTTAAATTCCACAGTAAAATTTATATCTGATCCTACTCTGCTTATAAAATATACTGTCAATGATTATTATTCAGCATAAATTATATGCTTCTTTGTATTTCATATGCTTGATATGTTTAACTACTTTGAGTTGCGCTACAGCAATATTTATATAATTTGTTTCTCCTAAGAGACTAAAACCATCTCTCCTTGCTTAACTATATTTACTAAATTAAGAAATATCTATTTTGTTTCAAGCACTGTTTTAGATAGATGTTTGATAGATGTTAGCTGTTAGAAATAAAATAATGAGAATGACCCAATTTTTGCCTTACAACTCCTACAGTCAATAGGTAAGACAGAACGTTAAACAAAAAAGTATGCATTTTCTGCTAATTGCTATGACAGAAAACTTCAGGAACCCATTTTTTTTCACAGAAATTTGAAAAATCGTTACTAACAATGGGATTTGATGAAACAGATATGCTATAATTGAACAATAGTCTAGGTTACAAGCTAAGATGTCTTTAAAGATCAGTTTGTTAAATTCAAGCCAAATTGAATTTATTAGAATATTTGGAATGTCAGGTAAAAATGAACATCTATGATTTTGTAATTAAAATGCATTCATTTTGAAAAATTAAAATATCTACATCAAGTCAAATCGCAGATGATTCTCAAAACATTCTTATTTTCCTTAACAACCTATAGATTTTCCTCCACAAATAAAGCTGATCTGTTGTTGTACCTATCTATACTTTAGCCTTTATAATCTCTAAGACGTAATACATTTCATGAAATTTTTACCTTTTGTATGAAATAGTAAATGAATTGACCTTTCCTAAACAATTGTGAAGCAGTAATTCTATTTCTTCAGCATAAATCTATGAAGGGAGTGCCTCCTTTGCACTGCTCTCTGATTTGTTGACCTAGCTCATGCCCATTTTATCAGGGTCAGGCACTAAATAAAATGTATAACATAAATTGTTAAATGCCTTAAGCATTCATTAAAAACTGATTTAGATCATATGAAATCAATAGTAAAGATATAGACTGAGTTCTTATTTCACAGATCTTTGAGCTTTATCTTGATAGCACAGGGCTGTGAGTCAGTCTCTGGATAGTTTGGTTCTGTGTCCCCATTCAAATCTCATGTTGTAGCTCCTGTAATTCCCACATGCTGTGGGAGGGGTCTGGTGGGAGATAACTAAATCATGGGGGTGGGTCTTTCCCATGCTGTTCTCATGAAAGCATATGGGTCTCATGAGATCTGTGGTTTTAAAAAATGGGAATTTCTCTGCATAAGCTCTTTTCTTGCCTGCTGCCATCCATGTAAGATGTGACTTGCCCCTCCTTGCCTTCTGCTGTGATTGTGAGGCCTCCCTACCCACAGGGAACTGGAAGTCCAATTAAACCTCTTTCTTTGGTAAGCTGCCAGTCTTGGGCATGTCTTTATCAGCAACATGAAAACAGATTAATACAGTAATATCCTACTGGGAGTGGGTTATGCTAAAAAGATACCTGAAAATGTGGAAGTGACTTTGGAACTGAGTAAGACAGAGATTGGAACAGTTTGGAAGGTTCAGAAGAAGACAGGAAAATATGGGAAAGTTTGAAACTTCTCAGAGGCTTGTTGAATGACTTTGACAAAAATGCTGATAGTGATATGAACAATAAGGTCCAGGCTGAAGTGGTCTCAGACGGAGATGAGGAACTTGTTGGGAACTGGAGCAAAGATGACTCTTGGTATGTTTTAGCAAAGAGAATAGTGACATTTTGCCCCTGCCCTAGAGATTTGTGGAACTTTGTACCTGAGGGAGATGATTTAGGGTATCTGGTGGAAGAAATTTCTAATCAGCAAAGCATTCAAAAGGTGACTTGGGTGTTGTTAAAGGCATTCAGTTTTATAAGAAAAGCAGAGAATAAAAGTTGGATATAGATAGAAAAGAAAATCCCATTTTCTGAGGAGAAATTCAAGTCAGCTGCATAAATTTGCATAAGTAACAAGCAGCCAAATGTTAATCCTCAAGAGAATGGGGAAAATGTCTTCAGGGCATGTCAGATGTCTTAAGCCTCTCCTGTCAGAGCCGAGAGGCCTAGGAGAAAAAAAGTGGTTCTGTCTGCCGGGCCCATGGTCCCTGTGCTGTGTGCAGCTTAGAGACTTGGTACCTTGCATCTCAGCCACTCCAGCTGTGGCTGAAAGGCACCAACGTAGAGCTCGGGCTGTGCCTACAGAGGATGCAAGCCTCAAGCCTTGGCAGCTTGCACATGGTGTTGAGCCTGCAAGTGCACAGAAGTTAAGAACTGGGGTTTGGGAACCTCTGTCTAGATTTCAGAAGATAAATGGAAACGCCTGGATGCCCAGGTAGATGTTTGCTACAGGGGCAGGGCCCTCATGGAGAACCTCTGCTGGGGCAGCACAGAAGGGAAATGTGACGTCAGAGCCCCCACACAGATTCCCTACTGGGGCATTGTGTAGTGGAACTATGAGAAGAGGGCCACCGTCCTCCAGACCCAGAATGGTAGATCCACTGACAGCTTGCACTGTGCACCCGAAAAAGTCACAAACACTCAAATCCAGCCTGTGAATGCTACAGCCAGCTAGGAGGAAGGCTGTACCCTGAAAAGCCACAGGGTGGAGCTGCCAAGAACATAGGAACCTACCTCTTGCATACCTGTGAACTGGATGTGAGACATGGAGTCAAAGGAGATCATTTTGGAGCTTTAAAATTTGACTGCCCTGCTGGATTTTGGACTTGCCTGGGGCCTGTGGCCCCTTTGTTTTGGCCAATTTCTCCCATTTGGAATGACTGTATTTACCCAATGCCTGTATCTAGGAAGTAATTAACTTTATCCAGCCCCCATTGTATCTAGGAAGTAACTAACTTGCTTTTGATTTTACAGGCTCATAGGCAGAAAGGACTTGCCTTGTCTCAAATGAGACTTTGAACTGTGGACTTATGAGTTAATGTTGAAATGATTTGAGATTTTGGGGGACTGTTGGGAAGGAATGATTGGTTTCAAAATGTGAAGATATGAGATTTGGGAGGGGACCAGGATGGAATGATATGGTTTGGCTCTGTGTCCCCACCCAAATTTTATCTTGTAGCTCCTATAACTTTCATGTGTTATGGGAGGTATTTGGTGGGAGATAATTGAATGAGAGTGGGTCTTTCTCGTACAGTTTTTGTGATAGTTAATGGGTCTCATGAGATCTGACGGTTTTAAAAAAATGGGAGTTTCTCTGTACAAACTCTTTTTTTTTTTTTTGCCTGCTGCCATCCATGTAAGATGTGACTTGCTCTTCCTTGCCTTCTGCCATGATTGTGAGGCCTCCCCAGCCATGTGGCACTATAAGTCCAATTAAACCTCTGTCTTTTGTAAATTGCCTAGTCTCGGGTATGTTTTTATCAGCAGTGTGAAAAATGGACTAATATAGTATCCATACACATAATTAACTAAATATCTATATAACTCCCACAATTTGCATGAAAGACAAGTTTAAAAATGCTATCAAAGTAGTTACAGAGGTGTGTAAATCAAGCAGTGGTGTCACAGGAATGTTCTCTAGGTGAAAAATAAATTGAATCTAAGATGAAACGGGTGAGTAGACGTTGACAGGTGGTTGTTTGTCCAGGGAGAAGGAAAGACTGGGAGAAAGATTGAACAGAAGAATAGGACAACAGGTAGAAATAATAACATGTTTGAACCTAAGAGGATTTGATGCTGTCCATAAATGGAAATAATGCAATACTCTTTCAATGAAAAACAAGAAATGAAGAGAAGAATGCAACAGTAGAAAAGATCAAGCTGTACTATAAGTAGGATGTGCTTGATGTATTAATTTATTTTAAGGACACTGGATTTTTTAAAAGGAGAGCTACATTTATTATGTCTTTTAAAAATATCACTTTTCCTTCTGTTTAGGTAGAGGATTAGAGAGAGATAGAAATAGAACCAGACAGGTCTGTTAGAAGGCTTTTTAAAAAGTTGAAGTTACTCGGAATAAAATAGAAAGAAGGGAATATTTTAATCAAAATTCACCCAAGCAAGGATGGTATGATGGTTTTTGATAAGAGACTTGTTTCAAGAATGTGTCCCAGGTTTCTGCCATAAGCACCATAAGTTGAATGTGAGGTCAACTCTGTTGCTCAGATGAGGAAGAGCAGAAAATAAATATGTTTGAGATGGGGTCCATTGAGAGTTGCGTCTCATACATGGTATATTTGTGACGTTCATGGGACAGCAAGTGATGATACCAAGTAGACACTTAAATATATGCTTCAGAATTCAGAAGAGAAATCTAGAAATAAAATGTAAGTTATATACATAGTCATGGTATTTAAAGTTGTTGCAGTGGAAGGAAACCTAAGGAGAGGGTACAGGTTGAATAGAAAAGTGGCCTTCTGTGGAGTGCCAGGTAATAAAAAACTAACAGTTTTCCAAAGCAGCTAAGTAGAGGAGAAAGTGACAATGAAGACTTTGAGATAGAATCCAGAGGGTTAGCTGAAAAATCAAGAGAGTTTTATGTCTCTGATGTCAGGTAAGCAGGGCATTTCTGAGATAGAATGATAAACTGTGCCAAAATCCTACTGAGAAATTCAGATAACTGAAAATAATAAATTTTATAATCCTCATTTACAGTGATATTTTCATCCTCCCTTATTAATCCCAACTCAGCCCAATTTCTAAAACAAAAAAAAATTAAAATCTCTTGATCATTTCCATTTTTGCTTCTTTTGAGAAGATATCATAGTACTAATTATTTTGTTTATACCTCTAGTGTTTTATTCATTAACTTGAAGTATATTTGCCTTTTCTTTTAAGAAATAAACGTTTTTTCACCATATCACAAAGATATTTGTATTTTAATACTATTATTTTGTTAACTGTTAAATTCTTAAAAGTTCAGTTTCTAGGCCTGATTTATGGGAACCGTCCTATAATTTACTTTTTTTGTTTGCTTTAAAAAATATTTTGATGTCTTCTTATCATTTTTGATTGATAGTTTGTACCAGTCTACATTAAGATTTTACTATCTTTTATGCTTCATTAGGAAATACATAACTGTTGGTCCTCATTTTTTCTATTAATTGGTACCACTTCCCTTCCATTTGCCTTTGTCGCTCAGAAACCTGTCCAACTCTATATTCTGCTTATAATGCCCAGCCTTACTTTCAGCAAAAATATATAAAAAATATTTTATTTTATCTTTATCTTATGTATTATGTATTTATTTTACCTTTTCTGTAGCTATTATTTCAAAATTTTAGAGTTATGATATCTTTTCAAAATTTTCAGGCGATAATAGTGGCAAATTTATACGCTCGATCTTACTTTTTAAATTAGAAACTTATCCTTTCAATTTTGCAACATGAGCCATCAGATTTGGTTTAAATTCTGATGGTCATGGGAGGGGTCAAGTTCTGTGCAAGCTCTGAGCATATTGAGTAGCTACTCAATATGCAAGTAATGAGTAAACACTGAAGTGAGAATTGATCAAGAACGAAGTTACATGATGCAGGGCTGAGGCAAAGGGAATTAGTTTCTTCTTTTGAAGCTTCATTAGTTTGCAGTCTCCTCATCTCAGGA